>NW_022261983.1:13009222-13011578 GCF_002021735.2 Oncorhynchus kisutch
CAAATGTCCATATTATATATATATACAGTGTTCTAACAATGTACAAATGGTTAAAGGACACAAGATAAAATAAATAAGCATAAATATGGTTGTATTTACAAATGGTGTTTGTTCTTCACTGGTTGCCCTTTCTCGTGGCAACAGGTCACAAATCTGCTGCTGTGATGGCACACTGTGGAATTTCACCCAGTAGACTATGGGAGTTTTTTCAAATGGATTTGTTTTGAATCTTTGTGGATCTGTGTAATCTGAGGGAAATATGTCTCTCTAATATGGTCATACATTGGGCAGGAGGTAGGAAGTGCAGCTTCAGTTTCCACCTCATTTTGTGGGCAGTGAGCACATAGCCTGTCTTCTCTTGAGAGCCATGTCTGCCTACGGCGGCCTTTCTCAATAGCAAGGCTATGGTCACTGAGTCTATACATAGTCAAGGCTTTCCTTCATTTTGGGTCAGTCACAGTGGTCAGGTATTCTGCCGCTCTGTACTCTCTGTGTAGGGCCAAATAGCATTCTAGTTTGCTCTGTTTTTTTGTTAGTTCTTTCCAAAGTAATTATCTTTTTGTTTTCTCATGATTTGGTTGGGTCTAATTGTGCTGATGTCCTAGGGCTCTGTAGGGTGTGTTTGTGTTTGTGAACAGAGCCCCAGCTTGCTTAGGGGACTCTTCTCCAGGTTCATCTCTCTGTAGGTGATGGCTTTGTTATGGAAGGTTTGGGAATCGCTTCCTTTTAGGTGGTTATAGAATTTAACAGCTCTTTTCTGGATTTTGATAATTAGTGGGTATCGGCCTAATTCTGCTCTGCATGCATTTTGGTGTTCTACGTTGTACACGGAGGATATTTTTGCAGAATTCTGCATGCAGAGTCTCAATTTGGTGTTTGTCCCATTTTGTGAAGTCTTGTTGGTGAGCGGACCTGGATCTCTCTCTCTCTCTCTCTGTCTGTCTTTTGTCCTGCAGCTCATCTCTTCTTCTCTCTGTCTCTCTCTCTTTCTCTTCTCTCTCTCTCCTCTCTCTCTCTCTCTCTCTCTCTCTCTCTTCTTCTATCTCCTCTGTCTGTCTTTTGTCCTGAATCATCTCTTCTCTCTCTCTCTCTTCTCTCTTCTTCTATCTCCTCTGTCTGTCTTTTTGTCCTGAATCTCATCTCTTCTCTCTCTCTCTCCACAGCTCCCTGTCAGCCCTGCAGTGATGCTGAGGTGCTGTTAGCAGTCTGCACCAGCGACTTTGGTAAGAACTATTTACAAACCCTTTATATGCATCCTTTTATGTATACTTATTAAAGCTACAGTAGGTTCAAATTACTCTGCCATTTCCTTGTGGCTTACTGCTTATTACACTTGCTTTCAATGAGAACGACAGATCTATAACTCATATTTCTATGTGCATTTGGTTGGGTCACACACAAAGTTACAAACTGGACCTTTAAATGTGAAATGTTACTCTTGTGGTTATGGCACAGTTTGTATTTGCTATACTTTATACTGTATCAGTATACTGTACTGTAGTTTTGCTATACTGTATCAGTATACTGTACTGTAGTATTTGTTATACTGTATCAGTATACTGTACTGTAGTATTTGCTATTCTTTATACTGTATCAGTATACTGTACTGTAGTATTTGTTATACTGTATCAGTATACTGTACTGTAGTATTTGCTATTCTTTATACTGTATCAGTATACTGTACTGTAGTATTTGCTATACTTTATATTGTATCAGTATACTGTACTGTAGTATTTGCTATACTGTATCAGTATACTGTACTGTAGTATTTGCTATACTGTATCAGTATACTGTACTGTAGTATTTGCTATACTTTATATTGTATCAGTATACTGTACTGTAGTATTTGCTATAATGTATCAGTATATTGTACTGTAGTATTTGCTATACTGTATCGTACACTGTACTGTAGTATTGCTATATGTATCAGTATTGTACTGTAGTATTTGCTATACTGTCAGTATACTGTACTGTAGTATTTGTATAACTGTATCAGTATACTGTACTGTAGTATTTGCTATTCTTTATACTGTATCAGTATACTGTACTGTAGTATTGTTATACTGTCTCAGTATACTGTACTGTAGTATTTGTTATACTGTATCAGTATACTGTACTGTAGTTTTGTTATACTGTATCAGTATACTGTACTGTAGTATTTGTTATACTGTATCAGTATATTGTACTGTAGTATTTGGTTATACTGTATCAGTATACTGTACTGTAGTATTTGTTATACTGTATCAGTATACGTACTGTAGTATTTTGTTACTGTATCAGTATACTGTCTGTAGTATTTGTTATACTGTATCATTACACTGTACTGTAACAATATTAACATCTCCTCTCCTCCTCT
>NW_022261983.1:13011678-13064178 GCF_002021735.2 Oncorhynchus kisutch
TGTGTGTGTGTGTGTTAGGTGTTTCCTGCAGAAGGTGGTGTTGGGACACACCACAGTCCTGTCTAGATATCAACTATCACAGCACTAGTCAGGGGATTGTAAACTCCGCTCTGCTCCATCTTTCAACTGTGGGAACGGGCCGGTGTGTGTGTGTAGTTGTGGTGGTGTGTGTGTGTGTAGTGGTGTGTGGGTGTGTGGGTGTCAGGTACCGTTGGGATTACGCTGCAGTCAAAACAACGGAACTGCACTGAAACCAAACTGCACTGAACCCCAAAGACTCAAACTGCACTGAACCCAAACCAAAGACTACTCAAACTGCACTGAACCCAAAGACTCAAACTGCACTGAACCAAACAAAGACTCAAACTGCACTGAACCCAAAGACTCTCAAACTGCACTGAACCCAAAGACTCAAACTGCACTGAACCCAAAGACTCAAACTGCACTGAACCCAAAGACTCAAACTGCACTGAACCCAAAGACTTCAAACTGCACTGGACGTTGACACTCAAAGTTTGCCACTCACTTTACGGTTAATACTTCAAAGAAATTGTCCCAGACGTTATGCTAAGTTCTCCCTTTTTTAAAAAACAGAACTTAATGTTGTATGTTGTATCACCATTGTATCACCATTGTGCTCTGATTGCTACGGCAACCAGTAATATCTCAACCAACTGCTGTGGTTGGCTTCCTTGATATTACCAATGGCTCCTGTCCTGTGACTGTCTGCTTATGAAAAGGGATGTGGTTTGTGTGGTCGTACGAGGTTGGCCCCCTTCTCTTTCTTCTCTCTCCTCCACCACTCCTTCTCTCATCCCCTACCCCCTCTCTCCTCCTCCCCCTCTCTCCCTCCCCATCCCCTTTCTCCTCCTCCCCCTCTCTCCCCCTCCCCTACCTCTCCTCCCCCCCTCTCCCTCCCTACCCCCTACCCCCACTCCTCCTCCTCCCCCTCCATCCCCTTTCTCCATCTCCCCCTCTCCTCCTCCTCCCTCTCTATCCCCTTTCTCCATCTCCCCCTACCCCCTCTCCATCTCCCCCTCCCCCTCTCTCCCTCCCCTACCCCTCCTCCATCTCCCATCTCCCCCACACCCCCCTCTCTCTCTTTCCTCCTTCATATAATTTACTTAAAATAATGTTCACAACCACCAGAAACAATAACTGTATCAACCCTTCATGAGGAATGCTTTTCCAACAGTCTTGAGAGTTTCCACATATGTTCACACATAAGACACTTTTCTTGGTTACTACATGATTCCATATGTGTTATTTCATAGTTTTGATGTCTTCACTATATTCTACAATGTAGAACATAGTACAAATAAAGAACTACGTTTTAAATAGTAGGTGTGTCCAAACTGTTGACCAGTAGTGTATCTCCATCTGGCTGTTGGGGGGGGGGGGGGGTCATTAAATGTCTTTAATGTATGGCTCAAGTAGCATCAGGCTCATAACTACACATATATGAAAGGCCCATGGCCCTGAAACTTAACAATGTTTCAAGTCAGCTATGTTGCAAAACACCTACACACATCCACACAACACATACATACATCCACACAACACCTACACACATCCACACAACACATACATACATCCACACAACACATCCACACAACACCTACACACATCCACACATCCACACAACACCTACATACATCCACACAACACCTACACACATCCACACAACACATACATACATCCACACATCCACACAACACATCCACATTACACCTACACACATCCACACAACACATCCACACAACACATACACACATCAATCAAATCAAATTTATTTATATAGCCCTTCGTACATCAGCTGATATCTCAAAGTGCTGTACAGAAACCCAGCCTAAAACCCCAAACAGCAAGCAATGCAGGTGTAGAAGCACGGTGGCTAGGAAAAACTCCCTAGAAAGGCCAATACCTAGGAAGAAACCTAGAGAGGAACCAGGCTATGTGGGGTGGCCAGTCCTCTTCTGGCTGTGCCGGGTGGAGATTATAACAGAACATGGCCAAGATGTTCAAATGTTCATAAATGACCAGCATGGTCGAATAATAATAAGGCAGAACAGTTGAAACTAGAGCAGCAGCACAGTCAGGTGGAAGTTGAAACTGGAGCAGCAGCATGGCCAGGTGGACTGGGGACAGCAAGGAGTCATCATGTCAGGTAGTCCTGGGGCATGGTCCTAGGGCTCAGGTCCTCCGAGAGAGAGAAAGAAAGAGAGAAGGAGAGAATTAGAGAACGCACACTTAGATTCACACAGGACACCGAATAGGACAGGAGAAGTACTCCAGATATAACAAACTGACCCCAGCCCCCCGACACATAAACTACTGCAGCATAAATACTGGAGGCTGAGACAGGAGGGGTCAGGAGACACTGTGGCCCCATCCGAGGACACCCCCGGACAGGGCCAAACAGGAAGGATATAACCCCACCCACTTTGCCAAAGCACAGCCCCCACACCACTAGAGGGATATCTTCAACCACCAACTTACCATCCTGAGACAAGGCTGAGTATAGCCCACAAAGATCTCCGCCACGGCACAACCCAAGGGGGGGGGCGCCAACCCAGACAGGATGACCACAACAGTGAATCAACCCACTCAGGTGACGCACCCCCTCCAGGGACGGCATGAGAGAGCCCCAGCAAGCCAGTGACTCAGCCCCTGTAATAGGGTTAGAGGCAGAGAATCCCAGTGGAAAGAGGGGAACCGGCCAGGCAGAGACAGCAAGGGCGGTTCGTTGCTCCAGAGCCTTTCCGTTCACCTTCCCACTCCTGGGCCAGACTACACTCAATCATATGACCCACTGAAGAGATGAGTCTTCAGTAAAGACTTAAAGGTTGAGACCGAGTTTGCGTCTCTGACATGGGTAGGCAGACCGTTCCATAAAATGGAGCTCTATAGGAGAAAGCCCTGCCTCCAGCTGTTTGCTTAGAAATTCTAGGGACAATTAGGAGGCCTGCGTCTTGTGACCGTAGCGTACGTGTAGGTATGTACGGCAGGACCAAATCAGAGAGATAGGTAGGAGCAAGCCCATGTAATGCTTTGTAGGTTAGCAGTAAAACCTTGAAATCAGCCCTTGCTTTGACAGGAAGCCAGTGTAGAGAGGCTAGCACTGGAGTAATATGATCAAATTTTTTGGTTCTAGTCAGGATTCTAGCAGCCGTATTTAGCACTAACTGAAGTTTATTTAGTGCTTTATCCGGGTAGCCGGAAAATAGAGCATTGCAGTAGTCTAACCTAGAAGTGACAAAAGCATGGATTAATTTTTCTGCATCATTTTTGGACAGAAAGTTTCTGATTTTGCAATGTTACGTAGATGGAAAAAAGCTGTCCTCGAAATGGTCTTGATATGTTCTTCAAAAGAGAGATCAGGGTCCAGAGTAACGCCGAGGTCCTTCACAGTTTTATTTGAGACGACTGTACAACCATTAAAATTAATTGTCAGATTCAACAGAAGATCTCTTTGTTTCTTGGGACCTAGAACAAGCATCTCTGTTTTGTCCGAGTTTAATAGTAGAAAGTTTGCAGCCATCCACTTCCTTATGTCTGAAACACATGCTTCTAGCGAGGGCAATTTTGGGGCTTCACCATCCATACAACACCTACATACATCCACACAACACCTACACACATCCACACAACACATACATACATCCACACAACACATCCACACAACACCTACACACATCCACACAACACATACACACAACACCTACACACATCCACACAACACCTACACAACACATCCACACATCCACACAACACCTACACACATCCACACATCACCTACACACACATACATACATCCACAATCCACACAACACCTACACACAACACATCCACACATCACACAACACATATCCACACAACACCTACACACATCCACACAACACCTACACACATCCACACAACACCTACACACATACACACATCCACACAACACCTACACACATCCACACAACACCTACACACATCCACACAACACCTACACACATCCACACAACACCTACATACATCCACACAACACCTACACACATACACACATCCACACAACACCTACACACATCCACACACACACCTTACACACATCCACACAACACCTACACACATCCACACAACACCTACACACATCCACACATCCACACAACACCTACACACATCCACACAACACATCCACACAACACCTACACACAACACATCCACACATTCCACACAACACATACACACAACACCTACACACATCCACACAACACCTACACACATCCACACAACACCTACACACATCACCCTACACACATCCACACATCCACACAACACCTACACAACACCTACACACATCCACACAACACCTACACACATCCACACAACACCTACACACATCCACACAACACCTACATACATCCACACAACACCTACATACATCCACACAACACCTACATACATCCACACAACACCTACACACATCCACACAACACATACATACATCCACACAACACATCCACACAACACCTACACACATCCACACAACACATACACACAACACCTACACACATCCACACAACACCTACACAACACATCCACACATCCACACAACACCTACACACATCCACACATCACCTACACAACACATACATACATCCAACCATCCACACAACACCTACACACAACACATCCACACATCCACACAACACATATCCACACAACACCTACACACATCCACACAAACACTACACACATCCACACAACACCTACACACATACACACATCCACACAACACCTACACACATCCACACAACACCTACACACATCCACACAACACCTACACACATCCACACAACACCTACATACATCCACACAACACCTACATACATCCACACAACACCTACATACATCCACACAACACCTACACACATCCACACAACACCTACACACATCCACACAACACCTACATACATCCACATAACACATACACACATCCACACAACACCTACACACATCCACACAACACCTACACACATCCACACAACACCTACACACATCCACACAACACCTACATACATCCACACAACACCTACATACATCCACACAACACCTACATACATCCACACAACACCTACATACATCCACACAACACATACATACATCCACACATCCACATAACACCTACACACATCCACACAACACATACATACATCCACACATCCACATAACACATACACACATCCACACATCCACATAACACATACACACATCCACACAACACATCCACACAACACCTACATACATCCACACATCCACACAACACCTACACACATCCACACAACACATACATACATCCACACATCCACATAACACATACACACATCCACACAACACATCCACACAACACCTACATACATCCACACATCCACACAACACCTACACACATCCACACAACACATACATACATCCACACAACACCTACATACATCCACACAACACCTACATACATCCACACAACACCTACATACATCCACACATCCACATCCACACAACACCTACATACATCCACATAACACCTACACACAACACCTACATACATCCACACATCCACACAACACATACATACATCCACACATCCACATAACACATACATACATCCACACAACACCTACACACATCCACACAACACATCCACACATCCACACAACACATACATCCACACAACACCTACACACATCCACACATCCACACAACACATACATACATCCACACAACACCTACACACATCCACACAACACCTACATACATCCACACAACACCTACATACATCCACACATCCACAAAACACCTACACAAGCCAACAGCAGATAATATTCAATCACATATATGGTAATGGGCTATAGTGCATAACACAGAAACCTCATAGGTAGAATCAGGTTCAGGTAGCATCAGGCTCAGGTAGAATCAGGCTCAGGTAGAATCAGGCTCAGGTAGAATCAGGCTCAGGTAGAATCAGGCTCAGGTAGCATCAGGCTCAGGTACAATCAGGCTCAGGTAGCATCAGGCTCAGGTAGCATCAGGCTCAGGTAGCATCAGGCTCAGGTAGCATCAGGCTCAGGTAGAATCAGGCTCAAGTAGATTCAGGTTCAGGTAGCATCAGGCTCAGGTAGCATCAGGCTCAAGTAGGTTCAGGTTCAGGTAGCATCAGGCTCAGGTAGAATCAGGCTCAGGTAGAATCAGGCTCAAGTAGGTTCAGGTTCAGGTAGCATCAGGCTCAGGTAGAATCAGGCTCAGGTAGAATCAGGCTCAGGTAGCTTTTGGTTCAGGTAGATCAGGTTCAGGTAGCATCAGGCTCAGGTACAATCAGGCTCAGGTAGCATTAGGTTCAGGTAGCATCAGGCTCAGGTACAATCAGGCTCAGGTAGCATCAGGCTCAGGTAGCATCAGGCTCAGGTAGAATCAGGTTCAGGTAGCATCAGGCTCAGGTACAATCAGGCTCAGGTAGCATCAGGTTCAGGTAGAATCAGGCTCAGGTAGCATCAGGTTAGAATGTTCATGTTGATCAAAGCTCCAATCAAATCCAGACATATTAATATGCTTTAGAATGACACTTCTGGTTTTGGACGTGAAATACCGGGTTACCTGGGGGAAAAGTGATTATTCTCGAGATGGTACATTTGTAGAATAGCAGGAAAATATTTAACCTTAGTCTATAGCTTATTGTTTAGATGTTTGGGGCTGCTGGTGATCCATGATGTACAGGAATAATCACAGTGACACTGGACTGGTCCACCTGTCTGAGTCTTTAGGGGGTCTGTATGTTTCCATCTAATCGGCGACAGATTTTCAATATGCACATTTAAGGGTTTGTTTTAGGAACATTTGGCGTCGGACATTGTGACCGGGAAATGTTTTAATTTACCAGATATTTGAGAAATGTACAGGACATCCATATGAACTCAGCTCCAACGTGACACAGCCAGCTCCATCATGGAGGGATATTGGCCAAATGAGCCCAGTTCTTTAGATATGCAAAACCAGTTCAGTTTAATTCTGTTGAGACCTTTTCATTGGCTAAATGAAACGAGTTCTGTCTTTTTAACTGTGTGTTGTTCCATATTTAGATGAAGTCAGGTCATTAGTACAGAACATTCGCCTGTTGCTGTCATGTGTTGGGTATGGGAGGCACTTGCCTTTGTTGGTAATTGCTGCAATATAGCCTGTTCAGAAGATTCAAAACCAGTTCAGTTTAATTCTGTTGAGACCTTTTCATTGGCTAAATGAAACGAGTTCTGTCTTTTTAACTGTGTGTTGTTCCATATTTAGATGAAGTCAGGTCATTAGTACAGAACATTCGCCTGTTGCTGTCATGTGTTGGGTATGGGAGGCACTTGCCTTTGTTGGTAATTGCTGCAATATAGCCTGTTCAGAAGATTCAAAACAGTTTTGTTTGATTCATTTGCATGTCTTTTAAAAACAGCCTATAACAGATTACAAAAACACTTGCTTGTGTTTGACGAATCTGCAAAACTTTATAATAGCAATTTTTAATCGTTTTTTTTAGTCTACTTTCCTAAAACAACAATCCTGACATGTATTTCTTTATAATAGATGGCTATTGCGTCTGCTATACAGATATTACCTTACAGAATATTATAGTAGTTATAATCTCCACCCGGCACAGCCAGAAGAGGACTGGCCACCCCCCTCATAGCCTGGTTCTGCTATACAGATATTACCTTACAGAATATTACCTTGGTATTTCTGTTATAATCTCCACCCGGCACAGCCAGAAGACGACTGGCCACCCCCCTCATAGCCTGGTTCTGCTATACAGATATTACCTTACAGAATATTACCTTGGTATTTTACCATGCTGGTCATTTATGAACATTTGAACCTCTTGGCCATGTTCTGTTATAATCTCCACCCGGCACAGCCAGAAGAGGACTGGCCACCCCCCTCATAGCCTGGTTCTGCTATACAGATATTACCTTACAGAATATTACCTTGGTATTTTACCATGCTGGTCATTTATGAACATTTGAACCTCTTGGCCATGTTCTGTTATAATCTCCACCCGGCACAGCCAGAAGAGGACTGGCCACCCCCCTCATAGCCTGGTTCTGCTATACAGATATTACCTTACAGAATATTACCTTGGTATTTTACCATGCTGGTCATTTATGAACATTTGAACCTCTTGACCATGTTCTGTTATAATCTCCACCCGGCACAGCCAGAAGAGGACTGGCCACCCCCCTCATAGCCTGGTTCTGCTATACAGATATTACCTTACAGAATATTACCTTGTTATTTTACCATGCTGGTCATTTATGAACATTTGAACCTCTTGGCCATGTTCTGTTATAATCTCCACCCGGCACAGCCAGAAGACGACTGGCCACCCCCCTCATAGCCTGGTTCTGCTATACAGATATTACCTTACAGAATATTACCTTGTTATTTTACCATGCTGGTCATTCATGAACATTTGAACCTCTTGGCCATGTTCTGTTATAATCTCCACCCGGCACAGCCAGAAGAGGACTGGCCACCCCCCTCATAGCCTGGTTCTGCTATACAGATATTACCTTACAGAATATTACCTTGTTATTTTACCATGCTGGTCATTTATGAACATTTGAACCTCTTGGCCATGTTCTGTTATAATCTCCACCCGGCACAGCCAGAAGACGACTGGCCACCCCCCTCATAGCCTGGTTCTGCTATACAGATATTACCTTACAGAATATTACCTTGTTATTTTACCATGCTGGTCATTTATGAACATTTGAACCTCTTGGCCATGTTCTGTTATAATCTCCACCCGGCACAGCCAGAAGACGACTGGCCACCCCCCTCATAGCCTGGTTCTGCTATACAGATATTACCTTACAGAATATTACCTTGTTATTTTACCATGCTGGTCATTTATGAACATTTGAACCTCTTGGCCATGTTCTGTTATAATCTCCACCCGGCACAGCCAGAAGACGACTGGCCACCCCCCTCATAGCCTGGTTCTGCTATACAGATATTACCTTACAGAATATTACCTTGTTATTTTACCATGCTGGTCATTTATGAACATTTGAACCTCTTGGCCATGTTCTGTTATAATCTCCACCCGGCACAGCCAGAAGACGACTGGCCACCCCCCTCATAGCCTGGTTCTGCTATACAGATATTACCTTACAGAATATTACCTTGTTATTTTACCATGCTGGTCATTTATGAACATTTGAACCTCTTGGCCATGTTCTGTTATAATCTCCACCCGGCACAGCCAGAAGACGACTGGCCACCCCCCTCATAGCCTGGTTCTGCTATACAGATATTACCTTACAGAATATTACCTTGTTATTTTACCATGCTGGTCATTTATGAACATTTGAACCTCTTGGCCATGTTCTGTTATAATCTCCACCCGGCACAGCCAGAAGACGACTGGCCACCCCCCTCATAGCCTGGTTCTGCTATACAGATATTACCTTACAGAATATTACCTTGTTATTTTACCATGCTGGTCATTCATGAACATTTGAACCTCTTGGCCATGTTCTGTTATAATCTCCACCCGGCACAGCCAGAAGACGACTGGCCACCCCCCTCATAGCCTGGTTCTGCTATACAGATATTACCTTACAGAATATTACCTTGTTATTTTACCATGCTGGTCATTCATGAACATTTGAACCTCTTGGCCATGTTCTGTTATAATCTCCACCCGGCACAGCCAGAAGAGGACTGGCCACCCCCCTCATAGCCTGGTTCTGCTATACAGATATTACCTTACAGAATATTACCTTGTTATTTTACCATGCTGGTCATTTATGAACATTTGAACCTCTTGGCCATGTTCTGTTATAATCTCCACCCGGCACAGCCAGAAGAGGACTGGCCACCCCCCTCATAGCCTGGTTCCTCTCTAGGTTTCTTCCTAGGTATTGGCCTTTCTAGGGAGTTTTTCCTAGCCACCGTGCTTCTACACCTGCATTGCTTGCTGTTTGGGGTTTTAGGCTGGGTTTCTGTACAGCACTTTGAGATATCAGCTGATGTATGAAGGGCTATATAAATACATTTGATTTGATTTGAGAACGAGGATAATTTGTTCATTTTCAATCAGAATATGTTGTATAAAGATAAGCGTTATATTTTGTTAGATTATAGGAGTAGCTCTGGTTGGCCTGGAACATTCTTCATCACCTCAAGTTCAACTGTCAGAGTCAGCAGCTAAAGCTTAATAATAGACACAACAAACCTTCACAGAAGTTGATTTGGGTAATATCACAAGTAAGTCAAGCCATTTCTTATAGGGAAAATACATTGGCTTGTGAAGGTATTCACCCCCCTTTGGCATTTTCCTTATTTTGTTGCCTTAAATCTGGATTTAAAATAGATTTTTTTGGGGGGGGGGTTGTATCATTTGATTGACACAACATACCTACCACTTTGAAGATGCAGATAATTTTTTATTATGAATAAAACAAGAAATAAGACACAAAAAAAACAGAAACTTGAGCATAAATATTCACCCCACAAAGTCAATACTTTGTAGAGACACCTTTTGCAGCAATTACAACTGCAAGTCTCTTGGGGTATGTCTCTATAAGCTTGGCACATCTAGACACTGGGATTTTTGCCCATTCTTCAAGGCAAAACTGCTCCAGCTCCTTCAAGTTGGATGGGTTCCGCTGGTGTACAGCAATCTTTAAGTCGTTCCACAGATTCTCAATTGGATTGAGGTTTGGGCTTTGACTAGGCCATTCCAATACATTTAAATGTTGCCCCTTAAACCACTCGAATGTTGCTTTAGCAGTATGCTTAGAGTCATTGTCCTGCTGGAAGGTGAACCTCCGTCCCGGTCTCAAATCTCTGGAAGACAAACAGGTTTCTCTCAAGAACCTCCCTGTATTTAGCTCCATCCATCATTCCTTCAATTCTGACCAGTTTCCCAGTCCCTGCCGATAAAAAACATAGCCACAGCATGATGCTGCCACAACCATGCTTTATTGTGGGGATGCTGTTCTCGGGGTGATGAGAGTTGTTGGGTTTGTGCCAGACATAGTGTATTCCTTGATGGCAACAAAGCTCAATTTTAGTATAATCTAACCAGAGGACCTTCTTCCATATGTTTGGAGGGTCTCCCATATGCCTTTTGGCAAATATCAAATGTGTTTGCTTGTTATTGTCTTTAAGCAATGGCTTTTTTCTAGCCACTCTTCTGTAAAGCCCAGCTGTGTGGAGTGTACGGCTTAGTGGTCCTATGGACAGATACTCCAATCTCTGCTGTGGAGCTTTGCAGCTCCTTCAGGGTCATCCTTGGTCTCTTTTTTGCCCCTCTGATTAATGCTCTCCTTGCCTGGTCCGTGAGTTTTGTTGGGCAGCCCTCTCTTGGCAGGTTTGTTGTGCTGCCATATTCTTTCCATTTTTTAATAATGGTTTTAATAGCGCTCCTTGGGATGTAGACATTTTGGATATCATTTTCTAACCCAACCCTGATCTGTACTTCTCCACAACTTTGTCCCTTACCTGTTTGGAGAGCTCCTTGGTCTTCATGGTGCCGCTTGCTTAGTGGTGTTGCAGACTCTAGGTCCTTTCAGAACAGGTGTAGATATACTGAGATCATGTGACAGATCATGTGACACTTAGATTGCACACAGGTGGACTTTATTGAACTAACTGAAGGTAATTGGTTGCAACAGATCTTATTTAGGGGCTTCATAGTAAAAGGGGGTGACTACATGTGAACGCAGCAATTTTCCATATTTAGTTTTCTTCAATTTTTTTTAAACAAGTTCTTTTTTTCATTTTACTTCACCAATTTGGACTATTTTGTGTTTGTCCATTACATGAAACCCAAATAAAAATCTATTTAAATTACAGGTTGTAATGCAACAATATAGGAAAAACACCAAGGGGGATGAATACTTTTGCAAGGCACTGTATGAGCAGGCTGTTATATTGTGGCAAACACTCTGCATTGCAGTCGGAACTTATTTTGGACAGAGTAAATGGCATCCCAGGGGACATTGGAGGGGAGGGGCCATTCTCCAAACACTCAGCATTGCAGTCGGAACTTATTTTGGACAGAGTAAATGGCATCCCAGGGGACATTGGAGGGGAGGGGCCATTCTCCAAACACTCTGACAGAGAAGGTAAGAGAAGAGGGGCCATTCTCCAAACACTCTGACAGAGAAGGTAAGAGAAGAGGGGCCATTCTCCAAACACTCAGCATTGCAGTCGGAACTTATTTTGGACAGAGTAAATGGCATCCCAGGGGACATTGGAGGGGAGGGGCCATTCTCCAAACACTCAGCATTGCAGTCGGAACTTATTTTGGACAGAGTAAATGGCATCCCAGGGGACATTGGAGGGGAGGGGCCATTCTCCAAACACTCAGCATTGCAGTCGGAACTTATTTTGGACAGAGTAAATGGCATCCCAGGGGACATTGGAGGGGAGGGGCCATTCTCCAAACACTCTGACAGAGAAGGTAAGAGAAGAGGGGCCATTCTCCAAACACTCAGCATTGCAGTCGGAACTTATTTTGGACAGAGTAAATGGCATCCCAGGGGACATTGGAGGGGAGGGGCCATTCTCCAAACACTCAGCATTGCAGTCGGAACTTATTTTGGACAGAGTAAATGGCATCCCAGGGGACATTGGAGGGGAGGGGCCATTCTCCAAACACTCTGACAGAGAAGGTAAGAGAAGAGGGGCCATTCTCCAAACACTCTGACAGAGAAGGTAAGAGAAGAGGGGCCATTCTCCAAACACTCAGCATTGCAGTCGGAACTTATTTTGGACAGAGTAAATGGCATCCCAGGGGACATTGGAGGGGAGGGGCCATTCTCCAAACACTCAGCATTGCAGTCGGAACTTATTTTGGACAGAGTAAATGGCATCCCAGGGGACATTGGAGGGGAGGGGCCATTCTCCAAACACTCAGCATTGCAGTCGGAACTTATTTTGGACAGAGTAAATGGCATCCCAGGGGACATTGGAGGGGAGGGGCCATTCTCCAAACACTCAGCATTGCAGTCGGAACTTATCTTGGACAGAGTAAATGGCATCCCAGGGGACATTGGAGGGGAGGGGCCATTCTCCAAACACTCAGCATTGCAGTCGGAACTTATCTTGGACAGAGTAAATGGCATCCCAGGGGACATTGGAGGGGAGGGGCCATTCTCCAAACACTCTGACAGAGAAGGTAAGAGAAGAGGGGCCATGATCCTTCTAAAGCAATGTGTGTGTGTGTGTCTGAGAGAGTGTGTGTGTGTTTGAGAGTGTGTGTGTGTGTGTGTGTGTGAGAGAGAGTGTGTGTGTGAATCTGCTATTGAAGGCTCTGTCTGGGTCCTCTGCAGGACTAATAACAGAGATTTATGGCTCCAACAAGAAGAAGTTGTCAATGTCAGGGCTGCAAATAGCACTTTTATTTACTCACACCAACATCACCCCTTTCTCACACCCCTCCTCCACCACACACCCCTCCACCACCACACACCCCTCCTCCACCACACACCCCTCCACCACCACACACCCCTCCTCCACCACACACCCCTCCTCCACCACACACCTCCTTCATTTACTAGAATCTGCTGCAGTTCTATTTAGGCAGCAGCAGCTCCATGGCAACCGTAGGCCCTGTCAAAAAGGACAACAACTTTCTCATGATGTCACCATGGCTTTGTGATTGGTTGGTGTATTGTTGGTCTGTGTATTATAGTGAGGTTTGGCAGGTGTATTGTTGGTCTGTGTATTATAGTGAGGTTTGGCAGGTGTATTGTTGGTCTGTGTATTATAGTGAGGTTTGGTTGGTGTATTGTTGGTCTGTGTATTATAGTGAGGTTTGGCAGGTGCGTCTGTCTTGAAGTTCAGCCTTTACTCACTGCCATTCAGAGAGGAACAGATCAGTAGAGGGTTAATGGAAGTAAACAAAGTTTACCCCCCTTTTGAGGAAAAAATGCATTAAAAAGAAGCGCTACTTTTTTTTCCCCGGCGACAGCCAATCAGAGTTGACCCACCGATTACATTTTTTTTTTTTATGAAATACCCACGTTGAATATTCAAACTACGGGTCTAAAAGGCAGATACAGAACTCAGTAACTGAATTGTTGCTGGATCGAATCCCCGAGCTGACGAGGTAAAAATCTGTCGCTCTGCCCCTGAACAAGGCAGTTAACCCACTGTTCCCCGGTAGGCTGTCATTGTAAATAAGAATTTGTTCTTAACTGACTTGCCTATTTAAATAAACGTTAAAATGTAAAAAATAAAATACCAGAAGTCTTTAATATGTTTACAGTCTAGAAAAGCGTCAGATGTCATTCAGTGGCCTGGTTATGAACAGTGTAAACTGAGGGTCGAGCTTTGGTTTCAAATTCATCCCACTCCTTCCAGCTGGCCAGCTCAGCCTCCCCTGGCTGTTTTTCATCCCTCCTCTCACATCTCGCTCTTCCTCTTTTCTCTGAGTTTTTGGCATCTTTCTCTCATACTCATCATCACCGTCACATTGACTGAGACAAGACATGGTAGAAAAACGGAACTGAAAGTGACCAAATAACAATAACAATAACAATAAAAATAACAATAACAATAGCTGTATATTATCATAACGGGGTTTGAATGCTTTGTGTTTGTGTGTGAGTTCAACACATCCTATCATTACTCACAACCCTGTTGTCTGACTGTAACTAAAGACCCCGTAACCAAGGGAGAGCACCGTCCCCCCCCCCTCCCCCCCCAGACTCCTTCACTCAGTGTCAGGGTGAGACCCTGGATCGTTATCGGCTGTTTGCACAGTTCAATGAGCTTTGTGTCACCGTGGGACGTCGTCATAGCAACCAGACCGACACCCCCCCCCCCCCCCCCGCCGACCCCTGGCCCTATGTCACGACTTTCAGAGCGAGAGAGAAGACGCATTCTGGATATAACCATATAAATACAGACAGAGATATAGATGACAGGGGTAGGAGGAGGGGGGGGCAGGGGTAGGAAGAGGAGGAACAAGATGGGGTGAAACGGAGGGGGGGAAGGGGTAGGAGGAGGGGGGCAGGGGTAGGAGGAGGGGGGGCAGGGGTAGGAGGAGGAGGGGGGGACAAGGGAAGATGGGGTGAAACGGAGGGGGGGGCAGGGGTAGGAAGAGGAGGGGGGGCAGGGGTAGGAAGAGGAGGAACAAGGGAAGATGGGGTGAAACGGAGGGGGGGGCAGGGGTAGGAAGAGGAGGGGGGGCAGGGGTAGGAAGAACAAGGGAAGATGGGGTGAAACGGAGGGGGGGGCAGGGGTAGGAAGAGGAGGGGGGGCAGGGGTAGGAAGAGGAGGGGGGGGCAGGGGTAGGAAGAGGAGGGGGGGCAGGGGTAGGAAGAGGAGGGGGGGCAGGGGTAGGAAGAGGAGGGGGGGCAGGGGTAGGAAGAGGAGGGGGGGCAGGGGTAGGAAGAGGAGGGGGGGCAGGGGTAGGAAGAGGAGGGGGGCAGGGGTAGGAAGAGGAGGGGGGGCAGGGGTAGGAAGAGGAGGCGGGGCAGGGGTAGGAAGAGGAGGGGGGGCAGGGGTAGGAAGAGGAGGGGGGGCAGGGGTAGGAAGAGGAGGGGGGGCAGGGGTAGGAAGAGGAGGGGGGGCAGGGGTAGGAGGAGGGGGGGGCAGGGGTAGGAAGAGGAGGGGGGGAAGGGGTAAAAGTGAAAGTCACCCAGTAAAACACTACTGGAGTAAAAGTCTAAAAGTATTTGGCTTTACATATATAGTATCAAAAGTAAAAAGTATAAATAATTTCATATTCCTTATATTAAGCAAACCAGACGACACAATTTTCATTTTATTATTGATAGCCAGGGGCTCACTCCAACACAACATCCTTTACAAACTAAGCATTTGTGTTTAGTGAGTCCGCTAGATCAGAGGTAGTAGGGATGACCAGGGATGTTCTCTGTTTAGTGAGTCCGCTAGATCAGAGGTAGTAGGGATGACCAGGGATGTTCTCTGTTTAGTGAGTCCGCTAGATCAGAGGCAGTAGGGATGACCAGGGATGTTCTCTGTTTAGTGAGTCCGCTAGATCAGAGGCAGTAGGGATGACCAGGGATGTTCTCTGTTTAGTGAGTCCACTAGATCAGAGGTAGTAGAGATGACCAGGGATGTTCTCTGTTTAGTGAGTCCGCTAGATCAGAGGTAGTAGAGATGACCAGGGATGTTCTCTGTTTAGTGAGTCCGCTAGATCAGAGGTAGTAGGGAAGACCAGGGATGTTCTCTGTTTAGTGAGTCCGCTAGATCAGAGGTAGTAGGGATGACCAGGGATGTTCTCTGTTTAGTGAGTCCGCTAGATCAGAGGCAGTAGGGATGACCAGGGATGTTCTCTGTTTAGTGAGTCCGCTAGATCAGAGGTAGTAGAGATGACCAGGGATGTTCTCTGTTTAGTGAGTCCGCTAGATCAGAGGTAGTAGGGAAGACCAGGGATGTTCTCTGTTTAGTGAGTCCTCCAGATCAGAGGCAGTAGGGATGACCAGGGATGTTCTCTGTTTAGTGAGTCCTCCAGATCAGAGGCAGTAGGGATGACCAGGGATGTTCTCTGTTTAGTGAGTCCTCCAGATCAGAGGCAGTAGGGATGACCAGGGATGTTCTCTGTTTAGTGAGTCCTCCAGATCAGAGGCAGTAGGGATGACCAGGGATGTTCTCTGTTTAGTGAGTCCTCCAGATCAGAGGCAGTAGGGATGACCAGGGATGTTCTCTGTTTAGAGAGTCCACCAGATCAGAGGCAGTAGGGATGACCAGGGATGTTCTCTGTTTAGAGAGTCCTCCAGATCAGAGGCAGTAGGGATGACCAGGGATGTTCTCTGTTTAGAGAGTCCTCCAGATCAGAGGCAGTAGGGATGACCAGGGATGTTCTCTGTTTAGAGAGTCCACCAGATCAGAGGCAGTAGGGATGACCAGGGATGTTCTCTGTTTAGTGAGTCCTCCAGATCAGAGGCAGTAGGGATGACCAGGGATGTTCTCTGTTTAGTGAGTCCTCCAGATCAGAGGCAGTAGGGATGACCAGGGATGTTCTCTGTTTAGTGAGTCCTCCAGATCAGAGGCAGTAGGGATGACCAGGGATGTTCTCTGTTTAGTGAGTCCTCCAGATCAGAGGCAGTAGGGATGACCAGGGATGTTCTCTGTTTAGTGAGTCTGCCAGATCAGAGGCAGTAGAGATGACCAGGGATGTTCCCTGTTTAGTGAGTCTGCCAGATCAGAGGCAGTAGGGATGACCAGGGATGTTCTCTGTTTAGTGAGTCTGCCAGATCAGAGGCAGTAGGGATGACCAGGGATGTTCTCTGTTTAGTGAGTCTGCCAGATCAGAGGCAGTAGGGATGACCAGGGATGTTCTCTGTTTAGTGAGTCCGCTAGATCAGAGGTAGTAGAGATGACCAGGGATGTTCTGTTGATAAATACATAAATTGGATCATTTTCCTGTCCTGCAAAGCATTCAAAATGTAGCGAGTACTTTTCGGAGTCAGGGAAAATGTATGGAGTAAAAAGTACATTATTTTCTCTAGGAATGTGGTGAAGTGAAAGTTGTCAAAAATATAAATTGTAATGTACAGATTCCCCCCAAAACGACTTAAGTAGTACTTAAAGGTATTTTTACTGAAGTACTTTACACCACTGTGGGTGGTGTTGTGTCCATGTGTAACCATTGGGGTTTAGGCAGTAGCGTGTGTGTGGTGTGGAGCATTAGTGTGTTTGTGTGTGTGTGTGTGTGTGTTGTGGAGCATTAGTGTGTGTGTGTGTGTGTGTAGTGACAACAGTTCGTCAGAGGACAAGTGCTAGTGACAGCTGAACAGTCAGCTGGGGAGAGAATGGCTGAGCCCAGGGAAAGTAGAGCTGCACAGGGAAAGTAGAGCCCCCCCCCCCCCCACACACACACACACACACACACACAGCTGACCATTATCCTCACCACTGGGTATATTCTATACTGAAGGCTTGGGATGTTGACGTTCTACCAGGCATAGTCCCCCCCCCCCCCCCTCGAGACATTACTCAGAGGGGCCAGAGGAAGGTCACAGGTCATCCTGTCTAACCCCTGACCTCTACCGGCCAAGCAGAGAGGACGTAATTAACCAGGGCAAACAGGCATGGAACCCAAACTGACAACGAAAGACAAAATGACTCCTTCAGTGGCTGTCTGAGGGTAAACAACTCACTGGTTACTGGTTACTGATGACACGTCACGGAGAGGAATGGAGGCAGGCTGGACAACTCACTGGTTAATGGAGGCAGGCTGGACAACTGACTGGTTAATGGAGGCAGGCTGGACAACTGACTGGTTAATGGTTACTGATGACAGGTCACGGAGAGGAATGGAGGCAGGCTGGACAACTGACTGGTTAATGGAGGCAGGCTGGACAACTCACTGGTTAATGGAGGCAGGCTGGACAACTCACTGGTTAATGGAGGCAGGCTGGACAACTGACTGGTTAATGGAGACAGGCTGGACAACTGACTGGTTAATGGAGACAGGCTGGACAACTGACTGGTTAATGGAGGCAGGCTGGACAACTCACTGGTTAATGGAGGCAGGCTGGACATCTCACTGGTTAATGGAGGCAGGCTGGACAACTCACTGGTTAATGGAGGCAGGCTGGACAACTCACTGGTTAATGGAGGCAGGCTGGACAACTGACTGGTTAATGGAGGCAGGCTGGACAACTGACTGGTTAATGGAGGCAGGCTGGACAACTGACTGGTTAATGGAGACAGGCTGGACAACTGACTGGTTAACGGAGGCAGGCTGGACACCTCACTGGTTAATGGAGGCAGGCTGGACAACTGACTGGTTAATGGAGGCAGGCTGGACAACTGACTGGTTAATGGAGACAGGCTGGACAACTGACTGGTTAATGGAGGCAGGCTGGACAACTCACTGGTTAATGGAGGCAGGCTGGACAACTGACTGGTTAATGGAGGCAGGTTGGACACCTCACTGGTTAATGGAGGCAGGCTGGACAACTGACTGGTTAATGGAGACAGGCTGGACACCTCACTGGTTAACGGAGGCAGGCTGGACAACTGACTGGTTAATGGAGGCAGGCTGGACAACTGACTGGTTAATGGAGGCAGGCTGGACAACTCACTGGTTAATGGAGACAGGCTGGACAACTCACTGGTTAATGGAGGCAGGCTGGACAACTGACTGGTTAATGGAGGCAGGCTGGACAACTGACTGGTTAATGGAGGCAGGCTGGACAACTCACTGGTTAATGGAGGCAGGCTGGACAACTGACTGGTTAATGGAGGCAGGCTGGACAACTCAAACAGATGAGGCTTCAAATAAACCCTCTACTAGGAGACGTGTTCACAGCTGAAAGAAACAAAAAACGTTGTAGACGCGACAGAAACAAGATGAATTGTGGGTATAACTATCATTTTAAATATATATATACACTGCTCAAAAAAATAAAGAGAAAACTTAAACAACACAATGTAACACCAAGTCAATCACACTTCTGTGAAATCAAACTGTCCACTTAGGAAGCAACACTGATTGACAATAAATTTCACATGCTGTTGTGCAAATGGAATAGACAACAGGTGGAAATTATAGGCAATTAGCAAGACACCCCCAATAAAGGAGTGGTTCTGCAGGTGGTGACTACAGACCACTTCTCAGTTCCTATGCTTCCTGGCTGATGTTTTGGTCACTTTTGAATGCTGGCGGTGCTTTCACTCTAGTGGTAGCATGAGACGGAGTCTACAACCCACACAAGTGGCTCAGGTAAGTGCAGCTCATCCAGGATGGCACATCAATGCGAGCTGTGGCAAGAAGGTTTGCTGTGTCTGTCAGCGTAGTGTCCAGAGCATGGAGGCATTACCAGGAGACAGGCCAGTACATCAGGAGACGTGGAGGAGGCTGTAGGAGAGCAACAACCCAGCAGCAGGACCGCTACCTCCGCCTTTGTGCAAGGAGGAGCAGGAGGAGCACTGCCAGAGCCCTGCTAAATGACCTCCAGAAGGCTACAAATGTGCATGTGTCTGCTCAAACGGTCAGAAACAGACTCCATGAGGGTGGTATGAGGGCCCGACGTCCACAGGTGGGGTTGTGCTTTCAGCCCAACACCGTGCAGGACGTTTTTCATTTGCCAGAGAACACCAAGATTGGCAAATTCGCCACTGGCGCCCTGTGCTCTTCACAGATGAAAGCAGGTTCACACTGAGCACATGTGACAGACGTGACAGTCTGGAGACGCCGTGGAGAACATTCTGCTGCCTGCAACATCCTCCAGCATGACCGGTTTGGCGGTGGGTCAGTCATGGTGTGGGGTGGCATTTCTTTGGGGGGCCACACAGCCCTCCATGTGCTCGCCAGAGGTAGCTTAACTGCCATTAGGTACCGAGATGAGATCCTCAGACCCCTTGTGAGACCATATGCTGGTGCGGTTGGCCCTGGGTTCCTCCTAATGCAAGACAATGCTAGACCACATGTGGCTGGATTGTGTCAGCAGTTCCTGCAAGAGGAAGGCATTGATGCTATGGACTGGCCCGCCCGTTCCCCAGACCTGAATCCAATTGAGCACATCTGGGACATCATGTCTCGCTCCATCCACCAACACCACGTTGCACCACAGACTGTCCAGGAGTTGGCAGATGCTTTAGTCCAGGTCTGGGAGGAGATCCCTCAGGAGACCATCCGCCAACTCATCAGGAGCATTCCCAGGCGTTGTAGGGAGGTCATACAGGCACGTGGAGGCCACACACACTACTGAGCCTCATTTTGATTTGTTTTAAGGACATTACATCAAAGTGGTTTTCCACTTAAATTTTGAGTGTGACTCCAAATCCAGACCTCCCATGGGTTGATACATTTGATTTCCATTGATAATTTTTGTGTGATTTTGTTGTCAGCACATTCAACTATGTAAAGAAAAAAGTATTTAATCAGAATATTTCATTCATTCAGATCTAGGATGTGTTATTTTAGTGTTCCCTTTATTTTTTTGAGCAGTGTATATATTTTTTTGACAAAATGTCCTAAAACCCAAATACAATTGAAAGAAACATTCTGTTTGTTGTTTTGCTACGTACAAGGACAGCTAGCGTTCAAAATACACAACAACTAGCAGCCTGTCACAACAAGTACCTAGATACTGAATGACAAAAACACAGCAGATACAAGCTATGGACCGAATGAACGTCAAAGGCACTCACCCCCACCCCTCCTCTAAATGACTCACACACACGACAACAGAGCCTGATTTGTTGATGTAACTTCCACAGATAGACAACCTGGGTTAAAAACAACTAGCAGCCCTGTCACAACAAGTACAGTGCCTTGCGAAAGTATTCGGCCCCCTTGAACTTTGCGACCTTTTGCCACATTTCAGGCTTCAAACACAAAGATATAAAACTGTATTTTTTTGTGAAGAATCAACAACAAGTGGGACACAATCATGAAGTGGAACGACATTTATTGGATATTTCAAACTTTTTTTAACAAATCAAAAACTGAAAAATTGGGCGTGCAAAATTATTCAGCCCCTTTACTTTCAGTGCAGCAAACTCTCTCCAGAAGTTCAGTGAGGATCTCTGAATAATCCAATGTTGACCTAAATGACTAATGATGATAAATACAATCCACCTGTGTGTAATCAAGTCTCCGTATAAATGCACCTGCACTGTGATAGTCTCAGAGGTCCGTTAAAAGCGCAGAGAGCATCATGAAGAACAAGGAACACACCAGGCAGGTCCGAGATACTGTTGTGAAGAAGTTTAAAGCCGGATTTGGATACAAAAAGATTTCCCAAGCTTTAAACATCCCAAGGAGCACTGTGCAAGCGATAATATTGAAATGGAAGGAGTATCAGACCACTGCAAATCTACCAAGACCTGGCCATCCCTCTAAACTTTCAGCTCATACAAGGAGAAGACTGATCAGAGATGCAGCCAAGAGGCCCATGATCACTCTGGATGAACTGCAGAGATCTACAGCTGAGGTGGGAGACAATCAGTCGTATATTGCACAAATCTGGCCTTTATGGAAGAGTGGCAAGAAGAAAGCCATTTCTTAAAGATATCCATAAAAAGTGTTGTTTAAAGTTTGCCACAAGCCACCTGGGAGACACACCAAACATGTGGAAGAAGGTGCTCTGGTCAGATGAAACCAAAATTGAACTTTTTGGCAACAATGCAAAACGTTATGTTTGGCGTAAAAGCAACACAGCTCATCACCGTGACCACACCATCCCCACTGTCAAACATGGTGGTGGCAGCATCATGGTTTGGGCCTGCTTTTCTTCAGCAGGGACAGGGAAGATGGTTAAAATTGATGGGAAGATGGATGGAGCCAAATACAGGACCATTCTGGAAGAAAACCTGATGGAGTCTGCAAAAGACCTGAGACTGGGACGGAGATTTGTCTTCCAACAAGACAATGATCCAAAACATAAAGCAAAATCTACAATGGAATGGTTCAAAAATAAACATATCCCGGTGTTAGAATGGCCAAGTCAAAGTCCAGACCTGAATCCAATCAAGAATCTGTGGAAAGAACTGAAAACTGCTGTTCACAAATGCTCTCCATCCAACCTCACTGAGCTCGAGCTGTTTTGCAAGGAGGAATGGGAAAACATTTCAGTCTCTCGATGTGCAAAACTGATAGAGACATACCCCAAGCGACTTACAGCTGTAATCGCAGCAAAAGGTGGCGCTACAAAGTATTAACTTAATGGGGCTGAATAATTTTGCACGCCCAATTTTTCAGTTTTTGATTTGTTAAAAAAGTTAGAAATATCCAATAAATGTCGTTCCACTTCATGATTGTGTCCCACTTGTTGTTGATTCTTCACAAAAAAATACAGTTTTATATCTTTATGTTTGAAGCCTGAAATGTGGCAAAAGGACGCAAAGTTCAAGGGGGCCGAATACTTTCGCAAGGCACTGTAACTGCTGTTGCGTTTGCTAGGAGTGCACATGCTCCTCAATGTCCCTGTCAGTTAAGCACAGAGGGAAAACTCCATGTCCCTGTCAGTTAAGCACAGAGGGAAAACTCCATGTCCCTGTCAGTTGAAACTATAAGCACAGAGGGAAAACTCAATGTCCCTGTCAGTTGAAACTATAAGCACAGAGGGAAAACTCCATGTCCCTGTCAGTTGAAACTATAAGAAGAGGGAAAACTCCATGTCCCTGTCAGTTGAAACTATAAGCAGAGGGAAAACTCCATGTCCCTGTCAGTCGAAACTATAAGCACAGAGGCAAAACTCCATGTCCCTGTCAGTTGAAACTATAAGCACAGAGGGAAAACTCCATGTCCCTGTCAGTTGAAACTATAAGCAGAGGGAAAACTCCATGTCCCTGTCAGTTGAAACTATAAGAAGAGGGAAAACTCCATGTCCCTGTCAGTTGAAACTATAAGAAGAGGGAAAACTCCATGTCCCTGTCAGTTGAAACTATAAGCACAGAGGGAAAACTCCATGTCCCTGTCAGTTGAAACTATAAGCAGAGGGAAAACTCCATGTCCCTGTCAGTTGAAACTATAAGGAGAGGGAAAACTCCATGTCCCTGTCAGTTGAAACTATAAGCAGAGGGAAAACTCCATGTCCCTGTCAGTCGAAACTATAAGCACAGAGGGAAAACTCCATGTCCCTGTCAGTTGAAACTATAAGCACAGAGGGAAAACTCCATGTCCCTGTCAGTTGAAACTATAAGCAGAGGGAAAACTCCATGTCCCTGTCAGTTGAAACTATAAGGAGAGGGAAAACTCCATGTCCCTGTCAGTTGAAACTATAAGCAGAGGGAAAACTCCTCATGTCTACAGCTGGCCATGCTCAGATTGGATGACATAAGGTACAGATTTAATGGGTATTTAAGGGGTATTATCACTGCTCTACTACGGAATGTGTAGCATGTCAGACGAGAGGAGACCGGGTGGGAGAGAAGGGAGGGGGATAGAGGGGGGGGGGGGGGGGGAGAAGGGAGGGGGAGAGAGAGAAGAGATTCTCACTATCAAATGTGCTGACGGGCAAATTCCCTCTCACCCTGCTATCTCAGAAATGCAAGGCTGCTGAAAGACTTTATTTTTATTAGGATCTCCTCTCTATATTCTTGTTCTCCCTCCTCGCTCTTTCATTCCTAATCCTATATTCTTGTTCTCTCTCATTTCTCATCCTATATTCTTGTTCTCCCTCCTCGCTCTTTCATTCCTAATCCTATATTCTTGTTCTCCCTCCTCGCTCTTTCATTCCTAATCCTATATTCTTGTTCTCCCTCCTCGCTCTTTCATTCCTAATCCTATATTCTTGTTCTCCCTCCTCGCTCTTTCATTCCTAATCCTATATTCTTGTTCTCTCTCATTTCTCATCCTATATTCTTGTTCTCTCTTTCATTCCTCATCCTATATTCTTGTTCTCTCTCTTTCATTCCTCATCCTATATTCTTGTTCTCTCTCTTTCATTCCTCATCCTATATTCTTGTTCTCTCTTTCATTCCTCATCCTATATTCTTGTTCTCTCTTTCATTCCTCATCCTATATTCTTGTTCTCTCCCTTTCATTCCTCATCCTATATTCTTGTTCTCCCTCCTCTCTCTTTCATTCCTCATCCTATATTCTTGTTCTCTCTTTCATACCTCATCCTATATTCTTGTTCTCCCTCTTTCATTCCTCATCCTATATTCTTGGTCTCCCTCTTCTCTTTCATTCCTCATCCTATATTCTTGTTCTCTCTTTCATACCTCATCCTATATTCTTGTTCTCCCTCTTTCATTCCTCATCCTATATTCTTGGTCTCCCTCTTCTCTTTCATTCCTCATCCTATATTCTTGTTCTCTCTTTCATTCCTCATCCTATATTCTTGGTCTCCCTCCCCTCTCTTTCATTCCTCATCCTATATTCTTGTTCTCTCTTTCATTCCTCATCCTATATTCTTGTTCTCTCCCTTTCATTCCTCATCCTATATTCTTGTTCTCCCTCCTCTCTCTTTCATTCCTCATCCTATATTCTTGTTCTCTCTTTCATTCCTCATCCTATATTCTTGGTCTCCCTCTTCTCTCATTCCTCATCCTATATTCTTGTTCTCCCTCCTCTCTCTTTCATTCCTCATCCTATATTCTTGTTCTCTCTTTCATTCCTCATCCTATATTCTTGTTCTCTCTTTCATTCCTCATCCTATATTCTTGTTCTCCCTCCCTCCCTCCTCATCCTATATTCTTGTTCTCTCTCTCATTCCTCATCCTATATTCTTGGTCTCCCTCTCTCTCTCTCATCCTATATTCTTGGTCTCCCTCTCTCTCTCTCTCATTCCTCATCCTATATTCTTGGTCTCCCTCTCTCTCTCTCATTCCTCATCCTATATTCTTGGTCTCTCTCTCTCTCTCATTCCTCATCCTATATTCTTGGTCTCCCTCTCTCTCTCTCTCTCTCTCTCATTCCTCATCCTATATTCTTGTTCTCTCTCTCTCATTCCTCATCCTATATTCTTGGTCTCCCTCTCTCTCTCTCGTTCCTCATCCTATATTCTTGGTCTCCCTCTCTCTCTCTCTCCTCGTCCTATATTCTTGTCCTCTCTCTCCCTCCCTCCTCGTCCTATATTCTTGTCCTCTCTCCCTCCCTCCTAGTCCTATATTCTTGTTCTCTCTCTCCCTCCCTCCTCATCCTATATTCTTGTCCTCTCTCTCCCTCCCTCCTCATCCTATATTCTTGTCCTCTCTCTCCCTCCCTCCTCATCCTATATTCTTGTTCTCTCTCTCCCTCCCTCCTCATCCTATATTCTTGTCCTCTCTCTCTCTCCCTCCTCATCCTATATTCTTGTCCTCTCTCTCCCTCCCTCCTCATCCTATATTCTTGGTCTCCCTCTCTCTCTCTCCTCGTCCTATATTCTTGTCCTCTCTCTCCCTCCCTCCTCGTCCTATATTCTTGTCCTCTCTCTCTCTCCCTCCTCATCCTATATTCTTGTCCTCTCTCTCCCTCCCTCCTCATCCTATATTCTTGTCCTCTCTCTCCCTCCCTCCCTCCTCATCCTATATTCTTGTCCTCTCTCTCTCTCCCTCCCTCATCCTATATTCTTGTCCTCTCTCTCCCTCCCTCCCTCCTCATCCTATATTCTTGTCCTCTCTCTCCCTCCCTCCTCATCCTATATTCTTGTCCTCTCTCTCCCTCCCTCCTCATCCTATATTCTTGTCCTCTCTCTCCCTCCCTCCTCATCCTATATTCTTGTCCTCTCTCTCCCTCCCTCCTCGTCCTATATTCTTGTCCTCTCTCTCCCTCCCTCCTCGTCCTATATTCTTGTCCTCTCTCTCCCTCCCTCCTCATCCTATATTCTTGTCCTCTCTCCCTCCCTCCTCGTCCTATATTCTTGTCCTCTCTCTCCCTCCCTCCTCATCCTATATTCTTGTCCTCTCTCCCTCCCTCCTCATCCTATATTCTTGTCCTCTCTCTCCCTCCCTCCTCATCCTATATTCTTGTCCTCTCTCCCTCCCTCCTCATCCTATATTCTTGTCCTCTCTCCCTCCCTCCTCGTCCTATATTCTTGTCCCCTCTCTCCCTCCCTCCTCATCCTATATTCTTGTCCTCTCTCCCTCCCTCCTCGTCCTATATTCTTGTCCTCTCTCCCTCCCTCCTCGTCCTATATTCTTGTCCCCTCTCTCCCTCCCTCCTCATCCTATATTCTTGTCCTCTCTCCCTCCCTCCTCGTCCTATATTCTTGTCCTCTCTCTCCCTCCCTCCTCATCCTATATTCTTGTCCTCTCTCTCCTTAAGTCTGTCATGACAGTGTTTCTCAATCTTTTCCTCTAAAAAAAGTTAATAAATTGGAAACGGGAAAATCATGATGCAGTTTGTTTGTTTATTAACAGACTGTTTTTGTTCTTTTTTTACTTTTGCAGTCGACAGACAGACAGAGAGAGAGAGAGAGAGACAGAGAGAGACAGACAGTCAGACAGAGAGAGAGACAGAGAGAGACAGACAGTCAGACAGAGAGAGAGACAGAGAGAGAGACAGACAGTCAGACAGAGAGAGAGACAGAGAGAGACAGAGAGAGACAGACAGTCAGACAGAGAGAGAGACAGAGAGAGAGACAGACAGTCAGACAGAGAGAGAGACAGAGAGAGACAGAGAGAGAGACAGACAGTCAGACAGAGAGAGAGACAGAGACAGTCAGACAGAGAGAGAGACAGAGAGAGAGACAGAGAGAGACAGAGAGAGAGACAGAGAGAGAGACAGAGAGAGAGACAGAGAGAGAGACAGAGAGAGAGACAGACAGTCAGACAGAGAGAGAGACAGAGAGAGACAGAGAGACAGAGAGAGAGACAGAGAGAGAGACAGAGAGAGACAGAGAGAGAGACAGTCAGACAGACAGAAAGACAGTCAGACAGAGAGAGACAGAGAGAGACAGACAGAGAGACAGAGAGAGACAGAGAGAGACAGACAGTCAGACAGAGAGAGAGACAGAGAGAGACAGACAGTCAGACAGAGAGAGAGACAGAGAGAGACAGAGAGAGACAGAGAGAGACAGAGAGACAGAGAGACAGAGAGAGACAGAGAGAGACAGAGAGAGACAGAGAGAGACAGAGACAGACAGAGACAGACAGAGACAGACAGAGAGAGACAGAGAGAGACAGAGAGACAGTCAGACAGAGAGACAGACAGAGAGACAGAGAGAGACAGACAGTCAGACAGAGAGAGAGACAGAGAGAGACAGACAGTCAGACAGAGAGAGAGACAGAGAGAGACAGAGAGAGACAGACAGTCAGACAGAGAGAGAGACAGAGAGAGACAGACAGTCAGACAGAGAGAGAGACAGAGAGAGACAGACAGTCAGACAGAGAGAGAGACAGAGAGAGACAGACAGTCAGACAGAGAGAGAGACAGAGAGAGAGACAGACAGTCAGACAGAGAGAGAGACAGAGAGAGACAGAGAGAGAGACAGTCAGACAGAGAGAGAGACAGAGAGAGAGACAGACAGTCAGACAGAGAGAGAGACAGAGAGAGACAGAGAGAGAGACAGACAGTCAGACAGAGAGAGAGACAGAGACAGTCAGACAGAGAGAGAGACAGAGAGAGACAGAGAGAGAGACAGAGAGAGAGACAGAGAGAGAGACAGAGAGAGACAGAGAGAGAGACAGAGAGAGAGACAGAGAGAGACAGAGAGAGAGACAGAGAGAGACAGAGAGAGAGACAGACAGTCAGACAGAGAGAGAGACAGAGAGAGAGACAGACAGTCAGAGAGAGAGACAGAGAGACAGAGAGAGAGACAGAGAGAGAGACAGAGAGAGAGAGAGACAGAGAGAGAGAGAGACAGAGACAGATGAATCCCAGACGAGCCCAGACTACCATACATTTCATGACCATACTAGCATACCAATTAGAATGTACTGTAACAAAGTGTGTGGGTCTTGGAACATCACTGAAGGCTGTGACCTTTTAGAAGTGCAGCTGTACTTTGTGATGTCACACAGAATGCCATCCTGAAGGATCCTGTGCTACAGTTCTTCAGTTCCTGCTGAGAATAGTTTCCCCCGGGCCTACTGGACAGGACCCTATGGAACAAAACAGAGAGTAAAAAAAATTAAAACGAGAATAAGTACAATATTGAAGTTAATCACGTGTGTCAAGGAGCTAAAAGTAGCTAATATTGTCGTTTATTTTCATAGACAAACTAAATCAAGTCCTTACTCTGATAAATAGTCGATGGTCATATCTTTGAAAGGTTTTCTCTTATCGGAGCAGACCTCGTTCTCGACTAATTCCATAGTAAAGTGAATCAAGGTTTGGCAGGCAGAGGAAAGGCAAGCATCTGGGTCTAATGAGGAATAGTCAACCTCACTAACAGACAGACAAGCCTCTTTATATCACAACCCTGACAACCCTGACTTACGGCATAAAGGACCAGACATCTGATATGAATGTTATTCTGCAACCTGCAGCAGCACCTGACTTACGGCATAAAGGACATCTGTTTCCTTTAGACTAATAAAGCATCCATCCATCCATCCATTCATCCATCCATCCATCCGCGCAAAAAAAAACACACCGACGATTTTTTGATTAGCAGTTCTCAAAATGGTTACCTTGGCAACGAGCTGGGGCTTCTGTACTCCTAGCCAATCACAGAGCTGGTTTCTGTGGGTCCTCACCGTGGCGACGTCCTCCTCCCTAAAACCAGAGGATACAGAGAGGACAACGTGAAGATGACAGACTGACCCCTAAAGTAAGACTGACCCTACAGTAGGACTGACCCTACAGCAGGACTGACCTTACAGCAGGACTGACCCTACAGTAGGACCGACCCTACAGTAGGACTGACCCTACAGTAAGACTGACCCTACAGCAGGACTGACCCTACAGTAGGACTGACCCTACAGCAGGACTGACCGTACAGTAGCTATGACCCTAAAGTAAGACTGACCCTACAGCAGGACTGACCCTACAGCAAGATTGACCCTACAGCAGGACTGACCGTACAGTAGCTATGACCCTAAAGTAAGACCGACCCTACAGCAGGACCGACCCTACAGCAGGACCGACCCTACAGCAGGACCGACCCTACAGTAACACTGACCGACCCTACAGTAGGACAGACCGTACAGTAGCACCGACCCTACAGTAGGACCGACCCTACTGCAGGACCGACCCTACAGTAACACTGACCCTACAGTAACACTGACCCTACAGTAGGACTGACCCTACAGCAGGACTGACCCTACAGTAGTACTGACCCTACAGTAACACTGACCCTACAGCAGCACCGACCCTACAGCAGGACCGACCCTACAGTAGGACTGACCCTACAGTAGGACTGACCCTACAGCAGGACTGACCGTACAGTAGCTATGACCCTAAAGTAAGACTGACCCTACAGCAGGACTGACCCTACAGCAAGATTGACCCTACAGCAGGACTGACCGTACAGTAGCTATGACCCTAAAGTAAGACCGACCCTACAGCAGGACCGACCCTACAGCAGGACCGACCCTACAGCAGGACCGACCCTACAGCAGGACCGACCCTACAGTAACACTGACCGACCCTACAGTAGGACAGACCGTACAGTAGCACCGACCCTACAGTAGGACCGACCCTACTGCAGGACCGACCCTACAGTAACACTGACCCTACAGTAACACTGACCCTACAGTAGGACTGACCCTACAGCAGGACTGACCCTACAGTAGTACTGACCCTACAGTAACACTGACCCTACAGCAGCACCGACCCTACAGCAGGACCGACCCTACAGTAGGACTGACCCTACAGTAGGACTGACCCTACAGTAGGACTGACCCTACAGTAGGACCGACCCTACAGCAGGACTGACCCTACAGCAGCACCGACCCTACAGTAGGACTGACCCTACAGTAGGACCGACCCTACAGTAGGACTGACCCTACAGCAGCACCGACCCTACAGCAGCACCGACCCTACAGTAGGACTGACCCTACAGTAGCACCGACCCTACAGCAGCACCGACCCTACAGTAGGACCGACCCTACAGTAGGACTGACCCTACAGTAGGACCGACCCTACAGTAGGACCGACCCTACAGCAGGACCGACCCTACAGCAGGACCGACCCTACAGTAGGACCGACCCTACAGTAGGACCGACCCTACAGTAGGACTGACCCTACAGCAGGACCGACTCCTCTAGAAAACACTGTGACCAATGAGCAGTTGGTAGAAAAGGGAAAAGCCTCATTCTCTGGAAATGGTCTTTAGTTTAATACATTAAGAGCAGTCCCAGCAGGAGATGAACTAGTCTGTCCTTAAAACCCTGCATCTGTTCCAGGGTCTGTCCTTAAAACCCTGCACCTGTTCCAGGGTCTGTCCTTAAAACCCTGCATCTGTTCCAGGGTCTGTCCTTAAAACCCTGCACCTGTTCCAGGGTCTGTCCTTAAAACCCTGCATCTGTTCCAGGGTCTGTCCTTAAAACCCTGCACCTGTTCCAGGGTCTGTCCTTAAAACCCTGCACCTGTTCCAGGGTCTGTCCTTAAAACCCTGCACCTGTTCCAGGGTCTGTCCTTAAAACCCTGCACCTGTTCCAGGGTCTGTCCTTAAAACCCTGCACCTGTTCCAGGGTCTGTCCTTAAAACCCTGCACCTGTTCCAGGGTCTGTCCTTAAAACCCTGCACCTGTTCCAGGGTCTGTCCTTAAAACCCTGCACCTGTTCCAGGGTCTGTCCTTAAAACCCTGCACCTGTTCCAGGGTCTGTCCTTAAAACCCTGCACCTGTTCCAGGGTCTGTCCTTAAAACCCTGCATCTGTTCCAGGGTCTGTCCTTAAAACCCTGCACCTGTTCCAGAGTCACCCAAAGACCTGTTACAAACCCTGCATCCCAATTCTCCACATGTTTCCTAAAGTGTGCATTTGTACAGTCCCTCTCCGGGATTTAAAAGCATAGGATAGAGGGGGGCTTACACCATGTTAACTTAGTGACCGGGGGTGTAGGATAGAGGGGGGCTTACACCATGTTAACTTAGTGACCGGGGGTGTAGGATAGAGGGGGGCTTACACCATGTTAACTTAGTGACCAGGGGTGTGCACATAACTTAGGGGGTGTGCATATGCACACCTGGGGAAGGGGGGAGAATCGTAACGCAGCGCTATGGACTAATTGAGTTCCTGTCTCCTGATTCCACTGACCAGTTGGTGTCACTCAGCGACGTCATGACATCATCCATCACGTCAGGGTCGATGACATCGTCGTAGGTCAGCAGCATCTCGTACACCTGGCTGGCTGTGGTCTTCCTGATCTGTAAAGAGAAAGAGAGATTACACCTGGCTGCCTGTGGTCTTCCTGATCTGTAAAGAGAAAGAGAGGTGACACCTGGCTGCATGTGGTCTTCCTGATCTGTAAAGAGAAAGAGAGGTGACACCTGGCTGCCTGTGGTCTTCCTGATCTGTAAAGAGAAAGAGAGGTGACACCTGGCTGCCTGTGGTCTTCCTGATCTGTAAAGAGAAAGAGAGATGACACCTGGCTGCCTGTGGTCTTCCTGATCTGTAAAGAGAAAGAGAGATTACACCTGGCTGCCTGTGGTCTTCCTGATCTGTAAAGAGAAAGAGAGGTGACACCTGGCTGCCTGTGGTCTTCCTGATCTGTAAAGAGAAAGAGAGATTACACCTGGCTGCCTGTGGTCTTCCTGATCTGTAAAGAGAAAGAGAGATTACACCTGGCTGCCTGTGGTCTTCCTGATCTGTAAAGAGAAAGAGAGATTACACCTGGCTGCCTGTGGTCTTCCTGATGATCTGTAAAGAGAAAGAGAGATTACACCTGGCTGCCTGTGGTCTTCCTGATCTGTAAAGAGAAGGAGAGAAAGAGAGAAAGAGAGAAAGAGAGAGAAAGAGAGAAAGAAAGAGAGAAAGAGAGAAAGAAAGAGAGAAAGAAAGAGAGAAAGAAAGAGAGAGAGAGAGAAAGAAAGAGAGAAAGAGAGAAAGAGAGAAAGAAAGAGAAAGAGAGAAAGAAAGAGAGAGAGAGAGAAAGAAAGAAGAGAGCAGGTTACACATGGCTGGCTGTGGTCTTCCTGATCAGTCCACTGACACCCCTATCAGTTCACAACTTCCTGGACAAAATGTTTCACTGTAATAGTGAAGGTGTCTAAACAGTATATTTGGCCTCTCAGCTTCCCTCTCAAGTCTAAACAGTATATTTGGCCTCTCAGCTTCCCTCTCAAGTCTAAACAGTATATTTGGCCTCTCAGCTTCCCTCTCAAGTCTAAACAGTATATTTGGCCTCTCAGCTTCCCTCTCAAGTCTAAACAGTATATTTGGCCTCTCAGCTTCCCTCTCAAGTCTAAACAGTATATTTGGCCTCTCAGCTTCCCTCTCAAGTCTAAACAGTATATTTGGCCTCTCAGCTTCCCTCTCAAGTCTAAACAGTATATTTGGCGTCTCAGCTTCCCTCTCAAGTCTAAACAGTATATTTGACCTCTCAGCTTCCCTCTCAAGTCTAAACAGTATATTTGGCCTCTCAGCTTCCCTCTCAAGTCTAAACATGTCAAGCAGAAAACCTAAGAAAATTAACAACAATGACAAATGGTTTGATGAAGATCGCAAAAACCTACGAAAGAAATTGAGAAATGTGTCCAACCAAAAACATAGAGACCCATAAAACCTGAGTCTACACCTTCACTATGGCAACACACACACACACACACACACACACACACACATTTCCTTCCACAGGGTCGGGGGGTGAGACAGGGATGCAGCTTAAGCCCCACCGTCTTCAACATATATAACGTCGAGGGCCTCGCCAAGTCGAGGGCACTAGAATAGTCTGCGGCACCCGGCCTCACCCTATTAGAATCTGAAGTTAAATGTCTACTGTTTGCTGATGATCTGGTGCTTCTGTCCCCAACCAAGGAGGGCCTACAGCAGCACCTAGATCTGTCCCCAACCAAGGAAAGCCTACAGCAGCACCTAGATCTGTCACCAACCAAGGAGGGCCTACAGCAGCACCTAGATCTGTCACCAACCAAGGAGGGCCTACAGCAGCACCTAGATCTGTCCCCAACCAAGAAGGGCATACAGCAGCACCTAGATCTGTCCCCAACCAAGGAGGGCCTACAGCAGCACCTAGATCTGTCCCCAACCAAGGAAAGCCTACAGCAGCACCTAGATCTGTCACCAACCAAGGAGGGCCTACAGCAGCACCTAGATCTGTCCCCAACCAAGGAGGGCCTACAGCAGCACCTAGATCTGTCCCCAACCAAGGAAAGCCTACAGCAGCACCTAGATCTGTCCCCAACCAAGGAAAGCCTACAGCAGCACCTAGATCTTCTGCACAGATTCTGTCAGACCAGGGCCCTGACAGTAAATCTCAGTAAGACCAAAATAATGGTGTTCCAAAAAAGGTCCAGTCACCAGGACCACAAATACAAATTCCATCTAGACACCACACGAAGAATTATCTATCCAAAATGGAGATGTATGGGTAAACCACTTCTCCAATCTTTTTGGCTCTATAACAAAGAATAAAGAGCAAAAACATATACATGATCAAACACAGATCTTAGAATCAACTATTAAAGACTACCAGAACCCACTGGATTCTCCAATTACATTGAAAGAGTTACAGGACAAAATAAAAACCCTCCAACCCAAAAAGGCCTGTGGTGTTGATGGTATCCTCAATGAAATGATCAAATATACAGACAACAAATTCCAATTGGCTATACTAAAACTCTTTAACATCATACTTAGCTCTGGTATCTTCCCCAATATTTGGAACCAAGGACTGATCACCCCAATCCACAAAAGTGGAGACAAATTTGACCCCAATAACTACCGTGGAATATGTGTCAACAGTAACCTTGGCATTATTATTAACAGCAGACTCGTACATTTCCTCAATGAAAACAATGTACTGAGCAAATGTCAAATTGGCTTTTTACCAAATTACCGTACAACAGACCATGTATTCACCCTGCACACCCCAATTGACAATCAAACAAACCAAAACAAAGGCAAAGTCTTCTCATGCTTTGTTGATTTCAAAAAAGCCTTCGACTCAATCTGGCATGAGGGTCTGCTATACAAACTGATGGAAAGTGGTGTTGGGGGTAAAACATACGACATTATAAAATCCATGTACACAAACAACAAGTGTGCGGTTAAAATTGGCAAAAAACACACACATTTCTTCACACAGGGTCGTGGGGTTAGACAGGGATGCAGCTTAAGCCCCACCCTCTTCAACATATATATCAACGAATTGGCGAGGGCACTAGAAAAGTCTGCAGCACCCGGCCTCCCCCTGCTAGAATCCGAAGTCAAATGTCTGCTGTTTGCTGATGATCTGGTGCTTCTGTCACCAACCAAGGAGGGCCTACAGCAGCACCTAGATCTTATGCACAGATTCTGTCAGACCTGGGCCCTGACAGTAAATCTCAGTAAGACCAAAATAATGGTGTTCCAAAAAAGGTCCAGTCACCAGGACCACAAATACAAATTCCATCTAGACACTGTTGCCCTAGAGCACACAAAAAACGATACATACCTTGGCCTAAACATCAGCACCACAGGTAACTTCCACAAAGCTGTGAACGATCTGAGAGACAAGGCAAGAAGGGCATTCTATGCCATCAAAAGAAACATAAATTTCAACATACCAATTAGGATTTGGCTAAAAATACTTGAATCAGTCAGAGCCCATTGCCCTTTATGGTTGTGAGGTCTGGGGTCCGCTCACCAACCAAGACTTGGGACAAACACCAAATTGAGACTCTGCACGCAGAATTCTGCAAAAATATCCTCCGTGTACAACGTAGAACACCAAATAATGCATGCAGAGCAGAATTAGGCCGATACCCACTAATTATCAAAATTCAGAAAAGAGCTGTTAAATTCTACAACCACCTAAAAGGAAGCGATTCACAAACCTTCCATAACAAAGCCATCACCTACAGAGATATGAACCTGGAGAAGAGTCCCCTAAGCAAGCTGGTCCTGGGGCTCTGTTCACAAACACAAACACACACTACAGAGCCCCAGGACAGCAGCACAATTAGACCCAATCAAATCATGAGAAAACTAAAAGATAATTCTTTCCAATGTGTTAAGTAGTTAACAAAAAAACTGAGCAAACTAGAATGCTATTTGGCCCTACACAGAGAGTACACAGCGGCAGAATACCTGACCACTGTGACTGACCCAAAATTAAGGAAAGCCTTGACTATGTACAGACTCAGTGAGCATAGCCTTGCTATTGAGAAAGGCCGCCGTAGGCAGACATGGCTCTCAAGAGAAGACAGGCTATGTGCTCACTGCCCACAAAATGAGGTGGAAACTGAGCTGCACTTCCTAACCTCCTGCCCAATGTATGACCATATTAGAGAGACATATTTCCCTCAGATTACACAGATCCACAAAGAATTCGAAAACAAATCCAATTTTGAAAAACTCCCATATCTACTGGGTGAAATTCCAGTGTGCCATCACAGCAGCAAGATTTGTGACCTGTTGCCACGAGAAAAGGGCAACCAGTGAAGAACAAACACCATTGTAAATACAACCCATATTTATGCTTATTTATTTTATCTTGTGTCCTTTAGCCATTTGTACATTGTTAGAACACTGTATATATATATATATATAATATGACATTTGTAATGTCTTTACTGTTTTGAAACTTCTGTATGTGTAATGTTTACTGTTAATTTTTGTTGTTTTTCACTTTATATATTCACTTTGTATGTTGTCTACCTCACTTGCTTTGGCAATGTTAACACATGTTTCCCATGCCAATAAAGCCCTTGAATTGAATTGAATTGAATTGAATTGAATTGCAGAGAGAGAGAGAGATGTAGAGAGAGAGAGAGAGATGCAGAGAGAGAGAGAGAGATGCAGAGAGAGAGAGATGAGATGCAGAGAGAGAGAGATGAGATGAGATGCAGAGAGCGAGAGATGCAGAGAGAGGGAGAGAGATGCAGAGAGAGAGAGATGAGATGCAGAGAGAGAGAGATGAGATGAGATGCAGAGAGAGAGAGAGATGCAGAGAGAGAGATGAGATGCAGAGAGAGAGAGAGATGAGATGCAGAGAGAGAGAGAGAGACAGAGATGAGAGAGAGAGCTAACTCACCACAGGGAAGGGGTGACAGAGGAGAAGCAGCAGCTGGAACAGAACCTTCTTACGGACCTCTCCCTGGAACTGGATCAGACCACAGAACCTACAGGAGGGGAGAGAGAGTAGGGTGAGGGTGAGGGGGAGAGAGAGAGAGTAGGGTTCGGGTGAGGGGGAGAGAGAGAGAGTAGGGTTCGGGTGAGGGGGAGAGAGAGTAGGGTTCGGGTGAGAGAGAGTAGGGTTCGGGTGAGAGAGCAATGGGGGTGTATATCAGGTTGTGTGTATATCAGGTTGTGTGTGTGTGTATATCAGGTTGTGTGTATATCAGGTTGTGTGTGTGTGTGTGTGTGTGTGTATATCAGGTTGTGTGTATATCAGGTTGTGTGTATATCAGGTTGTGTGTGTGTGTATATCAGGTTGTGTGTGTGTGTATATCAGGTTGTGTGTGTGTGTATATCAGGTTGTGTGTATATCAGGTTGTGTGTTATGACTAAATGTTTTAACACTGTATCAGAGGTGAGATGCAGTGGAGATGTATTTGGAGTGTGTGTGTGTGTGTGTTAAAAGAAACCCCACTCACACAGCGATGGCAGAGCGGAGCTTCTGAGTGTCCTTGGACTTCTTAATCTCTTCTTTACAGAGAGACAACAAGTCCACACAGAACTGATGACTAAAGAGAGAGACAGAGACATTCACTTTATATATTATCTACCTCACTTGCTTTGGCAATGTTAAAACATGTTTCCCATGCCAATAAAGCCCTTGAATTGAATTGAGAGAGAGAGAAGAATATATGAGCTGCAGGATAAAAGAGAGAGAGAAGAGAGAGATCAGAGAAAGAGAGAGAGAGAGAAAAGAGAGAGATCAGAGAGAGAGAGAGATCAGAGAGAGAGAGAGAGAGAAGAGAGAGAGAGATCAGAGAAAGAGAGAGAAGAGAGAGAGAGAGATCAGAGAGAGAGAGAGAGAGAAAAGAGAGAGCAGAGAAGAAAAGAGAGAGAGAGACCGAGAGAGAAGAGCAGAGAGAGCAAATAACAGATTAGCGTAGCTTCTATTCATTCAATCAGCCACTATATTACATATCTTTATGTATTCTACATACACAACACTATAACTCTTCGAAATGTCCTGTTTCTGCTGTTTCTGACAGATAAGGAAGTAGTACTGAGTCCTACCTAACAGGCATCAGTAGAACAGTCTATAACATGAACCCCACTCACTCCTGGTCTGTAGTGAAGGTGTCAAAACAGGCTCTAGCCAGCATCTGGTCCAGCATCTTCAGGAAGGGGATAGACACCCTACACATAGACACACACACATTACACACAGGCTCTAGCCAGCATCTGGTCCAGCATCTTCAGGAAGGGGATAGACACCCTACACAGAGACACACACACATTACACACAGGCTCTAGCCAGCATCTGGTCCAGCATCTTCAGGAAGGGGATAGACACCCTACACAGAGACACACAGTTTACCACTAGTTTCATTCCCTCTGTAGTTTACCAGGTTAGTTTCATTGTCATTTCTCAGGTTGTCTCTGAAGACGTGCAGCAGTGTGTGTGTACCTGTCATTTCTCAGGTTGTCTCTGAAGACGTGCAGCAGTGTGTGTGTGTGTGTGTGTGTGTGTGTGTGTGTGTACCTGTCATTTCTCAGGTTGTCTCTGAAGACATGCAGCAGTGCCTCACTAAACTGTCCCAGCGCTGCTGCATCCTGCTGAATCAGCATCAGGTGGTCAAACAGAGACTGGGAGGAGAAACGCACCTGGAGACAGACAGAGAGAGAGACAGAGAGAGAGACAGAGAGAGAGACAGAGAGACGGAGAGACGGAGAGACGGAGGGAGGGAGGGAGATGTAGAGAGACGAGGAGGGAGGGAGAGAGGGATGTAGATATAGACATCAGTGTAGTTAACATCAGACAGAGGACTGATAGATAGACATCATAGTGTAGTTAACAGACAGAGGACTGATAGACATCAGTGTAGTTAACATCAGACAGAGGACTGATAGACATCAGTGTGTAGTTAACATCAGACAGAGGACTGATAGACATCAGTGTGTAGTTAACATCAGACAGAGGACTGATAGACATCAGTGTAGTTAACATCAGACAGAGGACTGATAGATAGACATCATAGTGTGGTTAACATCAGACAGAGGACTGATAGATAGACATCATAGTGTAGTTAACATCAGACCCAGAGGACTGATAGATAGACATCAGTGTAGTTAACATCAGACCCAGAGGACTGATAGACATCATAGTGTAGTTAATATCAGACAGAGGACTGATAGATAGACATCATAGTGTAGTTAACATCAGACAGAGGACTGATAGACATCAGTGTAGTTAACATCAGACAGAGGACTGATAGATAGACATCAGTGTAGTTAACATCAGACAGAGGACTGATAGATAGACATCAGTGTAGTTAACATCAGACAGAGGACTGATAGACATCAGTGTGTAGTTAACATCAGACAGAGGACTGATAGATAGACATCAGTGTGTAGTTAACATCAGACAGAGGACTGATAGATAGACATCATAGTGTGGTTAACATCAGACAGAGGACTGATAGATAGACATCATAGTGTGGTTAACATCAGACAGAGGACTGATAGATAGACATCATAGTGTAGTTAACATCAGACCCAGAGGACTGATAGATAGACATCAGTGTAGTTAACATCAGACCCAGAGGACTGATAGATAGACATCAGTGTAGTTAACATCAGACAGAGGACTGATAGACATCATAGTGTAGTTAATATCAGACAGAGGACTGATAGATAGACATCATAGTGTAGTTAACATCAGACAGAGGACTGATAGACATCATAGTGTAGTTAACATCAGACAGAGGACTGATAGACATCATAGTGTAGTTAATATCAGACAGAGGACTGATAGATAGACATCATAGTGTAGTTAACATCAGACAGAGGACTGATAGACATCATAGTGTAGTTAACATCAGACAGAGGACTGATAGATAGACATCAGTGTAGTTAACATCAGACAGAGGACTGATAGACATCATAGTGTAGTTAATATCAGACAGAGGACTGATAGACATCAGTGTAGTTAACATCAGACCCAGAGGACTGATAGACATCATAGTGTAGTTAACATCAGACAGAGGACTGATAGATAGACATCATAATGTAGTTAACATCAGACAGAGGACTGATAGATAGACATCATAATGTAGTTAACATCAGACAGAGGACTGATAGACATCAGTGTAGTTAACAGACCCAGAGGACTGATAGACATCATAGTGTAGTTAACATCAGACCCAGAGGACTGATAGATAGACATCAGTGTAGTTAACATCAGACAGAGGACTGATAGACAGACATCAGTGTAGTTAACATCAGACAGAGGACTGATAGATAGACATCATAGTGTAGTTAACATCAGACCCAGAGGACTGATAGACATCATAGTGTAGTTAACATCAGACCCAGAGGACTGATAGATAGACATCCGTGTGTAGTTAACATCAGACAGAGGACTGATAGACATCAGTGTAGTTAACATCAGACCCAAAGGACTGATAGATAGACATCATAGTGTAGTTAACATCAGACAGAGGACTGATAGATAGACATCCGTGTGTAGTTAACATCAGACAGAGGACTGATAGATAGACATCCATGTGTAGTTAACATCAGACAGAGGACTGATAGACATCAGTGTAGTTAACATCAGACAGAGGACTGATAGATAGACATCAGTGTAGTTAACATCAGACAGAGGACTGGTAGATAGACATCATAGTGTAGTTAACATCAGACCCAGAGGACTGATAGACATCAGTGTAGTTAACATCAGACAGAGGACTGATAGACAGAGGACTGATAGACATCAGTGTAGTTAACATCAGACAGAGGACTGATAGCTAGACATCATAGTGTAGTTAACATCAGACAGAGGACTGATAGACAGAGGACTGATAGACATCAGTGTAGTTAACATCAGACAGAGGACTGATAGACATCAGTGTAGTTAACATCAGACAGAGGACTGATAGCTAGACATCATAGTGTAGTTAACATCAGACAGAGGACTGATAGATAGACATCAGTGTAGTTAACATCAGACAGAGGACTGATAGATAGACATCATAGTGTAGTTAACATCAGACAGAGGACTGATAGACATCAGTGTAGTTAACATCAGACAGAGGACTGATAGATAGACATCAGTGTAGTTAACATCAGACAGAGGACTGATAGATAGACATCATAGTGTAGTTAACATCAGACCCAGAGGACTGATAGACATCATAGTGTAGTTAACATCAGACCCAAAGGACTGATAGATAGACATCATAGTGTAGTTAACATCAGACAGAGGACTGATAGATAGACATCCGTGTGTAGTTAACATCAGACAGAGGACTGATAGATAGACATCCGTGTGTAGTTAACATCAGACAGAGGACTGATAGATAGACATCCGTGTGTAGTTAACATCAGACAGAGGACTGATAGACATCAGTGTAGTTAACATCAGACAGAGGACTGATAGATAGACATCATAGTGTAGTTAACATCAGACAGAGGACTGATAGACATCATAGTGTAGTTAACAGACAGAGGACTGATAGACAGACATCAGTGTAGTTAACATCAGACAGAGGACTGATAGATAGACATCATAGTGTGGTTAACATCAGACAGAGGACTGATAGATAGACATCATAGTGTGGTTAACATCAGACAGAGGACTGATAGATAGACATCATAGTGTAGTTAACATCAGACCCAGAGGACTGATAGATAGACATCAGTGTAGTTAACATCAGACAGAGGACTGATAGACATCATAGTGTAGTTAACATCAGACAGAGGACTGATAGATAGACATCATAGTGTAGTTAACATCAGACAGAGGACTGATAGACATCATAGTGTAGTTAACATCAGACAGAGGACTGATAGATAGACATCAGTGTAGTTAACATCAGACAGAGGACTGATAGACATCATAGTGTAGTTAATATCAGACAGAGGACTGATAGACATCAGTGTAGTTAACATCAGACCCAGAGGACTGATAGACATCATAGTGTAGTTAACATCAGACAGAGGACTGATAGATAGACATCATAATGTAGTTAACATCAGACAGAGGACTGATAGATAGACATCATAATGTAGTTAACATCAGACAGAGGACTGATAGACATCAGTGTAGTTAACATCAGACCCAGAGGACTGATAGACATCATAGTGTAGTTAACATCAGACCCAGAGGACTGATAGATAGACATCAGTGTAGTTAACATCAGACAGAGGACTAATAGATAGATATCATAGTGTAGTTAACATCAGACCCAGAGGACTGATAGATAGACATCAGTGTAGTTAACATCAGACAGAGGACTGATAGACAGACATCAGTGTAGTTAACATCAGACAGAGGACTGATAGATAGACATCATAGTGTAGTTAACATCAGACCCAGAGGACTGATAGACATCATAGTGTAGTTAACATCAGACCCAGAGGACTGATAGATAGACATCCGTGTGTAGTTAACATCAGACAGAGGACTGATAGACATCAGTGTAGTTAACATCAGACACAGAGGACTGATAGACATCAGTGTAGTTAACATCAGACCCAAAGGACTGATAGATAGACATCCTAGTGTAGTTAACATCAGACAGAGGACTGATAGATAGACATCCGTGTGTAGTTAACATCAGACAGAGGACTGATAGATAGACATCCGTGTGTAGTTAACATCAGACAGAGGACTGATAGATAGACATCAGTGTAGTTAACATCAGACAGAGGACTGGTAGATAGACATCAGTGTAGTTAACATCAGACCCAGAGGACTGATAGACATCAGTGTAGTTAACATCAGACAGAGGACTGATAGACAGAGGACTGATAGACATCAGTGTAGTTAACATCAGACAGAGGACTGATAGATAGACATCAGTGTAGTTAACATCAGACAGAGGACTGGTAGATAGACATCATAGTGTAGTTAACATCAGACCCAGAGGACTGATAGACATCAGTGTAGTTAACATCAGACAGAGGACTGATAGACAGAGGACTGATAGACATCAGTGTAGTTAACATCAGACAGAGGACTGATAGATAGACATCAGTGTAGTTAACATCAGACAGAGGACTGATAGATAGACATCATAGTGTAGTTAACAGACAGAGGACTGATAGACATCAGTGTAGTTAACATCAGACAGAGGACTGATAGATAGACATCAGTGTAGTTAACATCAGACAGAGGACTGATAGATAGACATCATAGTGTAGTTAACATCAGACCCAGAGGACTGATAGACATCATAGTGTAGTTAACATCAGACCCAAAGGACTGATAGATAGACATCATAGTGTAGTTAACATCAGACAGAGGACTGATAGATAGACATCCGTGTGTAGTTAACATCAGACAGAGGACTGATAGATAGACATCCGTGTGTAGTTAACATCAGACAGAGGACTGATAGACATCAGTGTAGTTAACATCAGACAGAGGACTGATAGATAGACATCATAGTGTAGTTAACATCAGACAGAGGACTGATAGACATCATAGTGTAGTTAACAGACAGAGGACTGATAGACAGACATCAGTGTAGTTAACATCAGACAGAGGACTGATAGATAGACATCAGTGTAGTTAACATCAGACAGAGGACTGATAGATAGACATCAGTGTAGTTAACATCAGACAGAGGACTGATAGACATCATAGTGTAGTTAACAGACAGAGGACTGATAGACATCAGTGTAGTTAACATCAGACCCAAAGGACTGATAGATAGACATCATAGTGTAGTTAACATCAGACAGAGGACTGATAGATAGACATCAGTGTAGTTAACATCAGACAGAGGACTGATAGATAGACATCAGTGTAGTTAACATCAGACAGAGGACTGATAGATAGACATCAGTGTAGTTAACATCAGACAGAGGACTGATAGACATCATAGTGTAGTTAACAGACAGAGGACTGATAGACATCAGTGTAGTTAACATCAGACACAGAGGACTGATAGACATCAGTGTAGTTAACATCAGACAGAGGACTGATAGATAGACATCATAGTGTAGTTAACATCAGACCCAAAGGACTGATAGATAGACATCATAGTGTAGTTAACATCAGACAGAGGACTGATAGACATCAGTGTAGTTAACATCAGACAGAGGACTGATAGACATCAGTGTAGTTAACATCAGACAGAGGACTGATAGATAGACATCCGTGTGTAGTTAACATCAGACCCAGAGGACTGATAGACATCATAGTGTAGTTAACATCAGACCCAGAGGACTGTAACAGATCAGTAGGAACTCTGAGATCCAGACCAGAACAGTAAAACTATAAAATAAGATATTACCACTCTGTTTAACATAGTGTAAGTCTGGACCGTGTGAGAAGCCACATTGAGCAACATTAAGTCTAAACAGCTCATCTCTCTGTCTGCGTACCAAATCACACTCTAGTAGTGCACTACTTTTGACCAGGGCCCATAGGGGAGAGGGTTCTATTTTGGGACGCACACTCTGATGTCCTGGCATCACTTCCCATAGTGATGACAGGTTGAAACTGAGTGACACACTGAAGGCTGGTGACAACTGGCTCATCGTTCCCATAGCAACAACACAGCATCAACACCCGCTGGAGAGGAGAGGACTTCTGTCTTCTACACAGTGGCAGTTACAATGTCTGTAGTTTATTTTATCTTTATTTAACCAGGCAAGTCAGTTAATTAAGAACAAATTCTTATTTTCAATGACGGCCTAGGAACGATGGGTTAACTGCCTGTTCAGGGGCAGAACGACAGATTTGTACCTTGTCAGCTAGGGGATTCGATCCAGCAACCTTCCGGTTACTAGTCCAACGCTCTAACCACTAGGCTACCCTGTCGTGATGACATGCTGGTCTTTCAGGGGGTGTGAGAGGAGAGTTGGACTCAGCAGTGGGAGGGGGGGGGGGAGTCTCACAGGAGATGGTTTATGAAATATCGCAACACGAATGTGAAACGGCGGTAAAGGAGACGAGGACGATGAGAAAGTTTCCAGGATCCAACAGGATGCTTCATCTCTTTGGACTCTTGTGTGTGAGAACCAACTCCAGATCAGCCTAGGGACACAGTTCTGGCTACCTCAGAAGTGTCTGTGCGTCTCCAGTCCAGTCAGATTATAGCAAGAGTCAGAGACAGAGAAATACCTTCATCCCTTTGGACTCGTGTGTGAGAACCAACTCCAGATCAGCCTAGGGACACAGTTCTGGCTACCTCAGAAGTGTCTGTGCGTCTCCAGTCCAGTCAGATTATAGCAAGAGTCAGAGACAGAGAAATACCACATACAAATACCATTTAGCAGATCTTATTGAGGGTGTAGCTTGTGTTCCTAGCTCCAACAGTGGAGCAATATCTAACAATACACAACCTAAAGTAAAGGAATGGAGTTAAGAATATATGCCTATGAATGACAGTTTACAACCAAGCCTATGAATGACAGTTTATAACGTAGCCTATGAATGACAGTTTATAACGTAGCCTATGAATGACAGTTTACAACCAAGCCTATGAATGACAGTTTACAACCAAGCCTATGAATGACAGTTTACAACCAAGCCTATGAATGACAGTTTACAACCAAGCCTATGAATGACAGTTTACAACCTAGCCTATGAATGACAGTTTACAACCTAGCCTATGAATGACAGTTTACAACCTAGCCTATGAATGACAGTTTACAACCTAGCCTATGAATGACAGTTTACAACCAAGCCTATGAATGACAGTTTATAACGTAGCCTATGAATGACAGTTTATAACGTAGCCTATGAATGACAGTTTATAACGTAGCCTATGAATGACAGTTTATAACGTAGCCTATGAATGACAGTTTACAACCAAGCCTATGAATGACAGTTTACAACCTAGCCTATGAATGACAGTTTACAACCTAGCCTATGAATGACAGTTTACAACCTAGCCTATGAATGACAGTTTACAACCTAGCCTATGAATGACAGTTTACAACCTAGCCTATGAATGACAGTTTACAACCTAGCCTATGAATGACAGTTTATGAATGACAGTTTACAACCTAGCCTATGAAAGACAGTTTATAACCAAGCCTATGAAAGACAGTTTACAGTTTACAACCTAGCCTATGAATGACAGTTTATAAATGACAGTTTATAACGTAGGTGCACACGGGTCGAGAGAATTTTGAGGAATCAAGGTGACAGACAGTGACATATTCAATACCACCTTGCACACTCTTTCCTGCATCTAGCTGATCTAGAGTGTAATCATTAGTCCAACAGTTGCAAACGAGAGTTTCTATAGGACAAATTCAGGTATGTTTATCCCGTTTTTTTCAACAGAATCGGTGCAATGAACACACCCCTGAGCACACGCATACACAGTTCTCTTTCATAGCAGCCACATACAAACAGCTCATTGTGTATATAAATTCCTTCTCACATCTATCTACGTGCTCTCCCCTCCTCTCACCTTTTCCCTTCGCTTGTGGACTTCAGTGCACAACACATTAGCTGTCTGTGACCAGGCGAAAAAAACCTTTTCCAAGCCAAACCTTCATATCATGACCGCTAACCGCACACAGCCTACATTGTTGTCACGTCATAGTCAACATGGCTACTAGGACTAACCCGTTAGTGAACCCGCTACACTACAGTGTAGTCAGCAAGCAGTTTAGCAGTTACACAGACAGGCCCCGGTGGCAAAACATTAATAAAACCAAAAGCTTACCTTGACTTGGAAGAGTTCCAGTGTTGGATAGCCATAGCCAGCTAGCTAACATAGCATCCCTCTCTGTTGGATAGTCATAGCCAGCTAGCTAACATAGCATCCCTCTCTGTTGGATAGCCATAGCCAGCTAGCTAACATAGCATCCCTCTCTGTTGGATAGTCATAGCCAGCTAGCTAACATAGCATCCCTCTCTGTTGGATAGCCATAGCCAGCTAGCTAACATAGCATCCCTCTCTGTTGGATAGCCATAGCCAGCTAGCTAACATAGCATCCCTCTCTGTTGGATAGCCATAGCCAGCTAGCTAACATAGCATCCCTCTCTGTTGGATAGTCATAGCCAGCTAGCTAACATAGCATCCCTCTCTGTTGGATAGCCATAGCCAGCTAGCTAACATAGCATCCCTCTCTGTTGGATAGCCATAGCCAGCTAGCTAACATAGCATCCCTCTCTGTTGGATAGCCATAGCCAGCTAGCTAACATAGCATCCCTCTCTGTTGGATAGTCATAGCCAGCTAGCTAACATAGCATCCCTCTCTGTTGGATAGCCATAGCCAGCTAGCTAACATAGCATCCCTCTCTGTTGGATAGCCATAGCCAGCTAGCTAACATAGCATCCCTCTCTGTTGGATAGCCATAGCCAGCTAGCTAACATAGCATCCCTCTCTGTTGGATAGCCATAGCCAGCTAGCTAACATAGCATCCCTCTCTGTTGGATAGCCATAGCCAGCTAGCTAACATAGCATCCCTCTCTGTTGGATAGCCATAGCCAGCTAGCTAACATAGCATCCCTCTCTGTTGGATAGCCATAGCCAGCCAGCTAACATAGCATCCCTCTCTGTTTGAACAGGGTGTTTCAGTAGGCTAAACTAACTAGCTACATTAGCTAGCTAAGTAAGTGAAGAAAAAAAAGAAGAAATATAGCTACAGTAGCTCTCTCACTCACTCTTGCTTCTCGTTCATTTAAATTTTTTGTTTAAATGTATTCGTTAAAAACTGTTTTACTATTGTTTTTCTCTCTCTTTGAGTCGACTAGATTCACCACGTTATGCACTGCAGTGCTAGCTAGCTGTAGCTAACGCTTTCACGACTAGATTCACCACGTTATGCACTGCAGTGCTAGCTAGCTGTAGCTAACGCTTTCACGACTAGATTCACCACGTTATGCACTGCAGTGCTAGCTAGCTGTAGCTAACGCTTTCACGACTAGATTCACCACGTTATGCACTGCAGTGCTAGCTAGCTGTAGCTAACGCTTTCACGACTAGATTCACCACGTTATGCACTGCAGTGCTAGCTAGCTGTAGCTAACGCTTTCACGACTAGATTCACCACGTTATGCACTGCAGTGCTAGCTAGCTGTAGCTAACGCTTTCACGACTAGATTCACCACGTTATGCACTGCAGTGCTAGCTAGCTGTAGCTAACGCTTTCACGACTAGATTCACCACGTTATGCACTGCAGTGCTAGCTAGCTGTAGCTAACGCTTTCACGACTAGATTCACCACGTTATGCACTGCAGTGCTAGCTAGCTGTAGCTAACGCTTTCACGACTAGATTCACCACGTTATGCACTGCAGTGCTAGCTAGCTGTAGCTAACGCTTTCACGACTAGACTCACCACGTTATGCACTGCAGTGCTAGCTAGCTGTAGCTAACGCTTTCACGACTAGATTCACCACGTTATGCACTGCAGTGCTAGCTAGCTGTAGCTAACGCTTTCACGACTAGATTCACCACGTTATGCACTGCAGTGCTAGCTAGCTGTAGCTAACGCTTTCACGACTAGATTCACCACGTTATGCACTGCAGTGCTAGCTAGCTGTAGCTAACGCTTTCACGACTAGATTCCGGCTACACCATGGTACTACTGTAGATTAGTTTTAATCCATTATTTGGTGGCTTGTGAAAAAGGAAAACTTTTTTTAAAAATATTTCACAATTCGCATTTTTATGAAATTCACTCTGAGGAGTCTCCACTGCTACAGACACATGGCTACAGACACATGGCTACAGACACATGGCTACAGACACATGGCTACAGACACATGGCTACAGACACATGGCTACAGACACAGGGCTACAGACACAGGGCTACAGACACAGGGCTACAGACACAGGGCTACAGACACAGGGCTACAGACACAGGGCTGCAGACACAGGGCTGCAGACACCACTGACACCGGGCCACAGGCACAGAGCTACAGACACAGAGCTACAGACACAGAGCTACAGACACAGAGCTACAGACACAGAGCTACAGACACAGACTTCGGCGATGTCATCTACAAAATGGCTTCCAACACTCTACTCAGCAAACTGGATGCAGTCTATCACAGTGCCATCCGTTTTGTCACTAAAGCACCTTATACCACCCACCACTGCGACTTGTATGCTCTAGTCGGCTGGCCCTCGCTACATATTCGTCGCCAGACCCACTGGCTCCAGGTCATCTACAAGTCTATGCTAGGTAAAGCTCCGCCTTATCTCAGCTCACTGGTCACGATGGCAACACCCATCCGTAGCACGCGCTCCAGCAGGTGTATCTCACTGATCATCCCTAAAGCCAACACCTCATTTGGCCGCCTTTCGTTCCAGTACTCTGCTGCCTGTGACTGGAACGAATTGCAAAAATCGCTGAAGTTGGAGACTTTTATCTCCCTCACCAACTTCAAACATCAGCTATCTGAGCAGCTAACCGATCGCTGCAGCTGTACATAGTCTATTGGTAAATAGCCCACCCTTTTCACCTACCTCATCCCCATACTGTTTTTATTTATTTACTTTTCTGCTCTTCTGCACACCAATATCTCTACCTGTACATGACCATCTGATCTTTTATCACTCCAGTGTTAATCTGCAAAATTGTAATTATTTGCCTACCTCCTCATGCCTTTTGCACACATTGTATATAGACCCCCCCTTTGTTTTCTACTGTGTTATTGACTTGTTTAATGTTTACTCCATGTGTAACTCTTTGTTGTATGCTCACACTGCTATGCTTTATCTTGGCCAGGTCGCAGTTGCAAATGAGAACTTGTTCTCAACTAGCCTACCTGGTTAAATAAAGGTGTTCTCAACTAGCCTACCTGGTTAAATAAAGGTGTTCTCAACTAGCCTACCTGGTTAAATAAAGGTGTTCTCAACTAGCCTACCTGGTTAAATAAAGGTGTTCTCAACTAGCCTACCTGGTTAAATAAAGGTGAAATAAAAAAAAATTAAAAAAACAGAGCAACAGACACAGAGCTACAGACACAGAGCTACAGACACAGAGCAACAGACACAGAGCTACAGACGCAGGGCTGCAGACACCACTGACACCGGGCCACAGGCACAGAGCAACAGAAACAGAGCTACAGACACAGAGCTACAGACACAGAGCTACAGACACAGAGCTACAGACACAGGGCTGCAGACACCACTGACACCGGGCCACAGGCACAGAGCAACAGAAACAGAGCTACAGACACAGAGCTACAGACACAGAGCTACAGACACAGAGCAACAGACACAGAGCAACAGAAACATCACAACAGAAGATACAGATACAGACACAGGGCTACAGACACGGGGCTACAGACACGGGGCTACAGACACGGGGCTACAGACACGGGGCTACAGACACGGGGCTACAGACACGTACCGTAGACTCAGTCAGTCCTCCTACAGACACGGTCAACCCCAGCAGTGTGTGGTACTGGTATTGGGGCAGTCTGAGCAGCTGGGTGATGTGGGGGAAGGCCTGAGACGGAGCGTTCCAGTTCAGACCCTCTGCCCCTTCACTGAGAGCACAGAGACACACGGGGTCCAGTTAGTTTTTCAACTCAATAACTGACCTGTAAATCTTTCATTGAAACGTGCCCACTGTATGAGAATACCCAGAGACATCCATAGTATTGTATGAGATTACCCAGAGACATCCATAGTATTGTATGAGATTACCCAGAGACATCCATAGTATTGTATGAGATTACCCAGAGACATCCATAGTATTGTATGAGATTACCCAGAGACATCCATAGTATTGTATGAGATTACCCAGAGACATCCATAGTATTGTATGAGATTACCCAGAGACATCCATAGAGTCGTGTATGAGATTACCCAGAACCCAGAGGGATAATAAGCTATCTGATAACTACTCTGTTGAGGGATCATGTGGTTGCCTCACCTAGCTACCTGATAACTACTCAGTTGAGGGATAATGTAGTGACTGATGTGGTTGTCTCACCTAGCTACCTGATAACTACTCAGTTGAGGGATGATGTAGTGACTGATGTGGTTGTCTCACCTAGCTATCTGATAACTACTCTGTTGAGGGATAATGTGGTTGTCTTACCTAGCTATCTGATAACTACTCTGTTGAGGGATAATGTAGTGACTGATGTGGTTGTCTCACCTAGCTACCTGATAACTACTCTGAGTGATAATGTACTGACTGTGATGTGGTTGTCTCATCTAGCTACCTGATAACTACTCTGAGCGATAATGTAATGATTAATGTGGTTGTCTCATCTAGCTACCTGATAACTACTCTGAGTGATAATGTACTGACTGTAATGTGGTTGTCTCATCTAGCTACCTGATAACTACTCTGAGCGATAATGTACTGACTGTAATGTGGTTGTCTCATCTAGCTACCTGATAACTACTCTGAGCGATAATGTAATGATTAATGTGGTTGTCTCATCTAGCTACCTGATAACTACTCTGAGTGATAATGTACTGACTGTAATGTGGTTGTCTCATCTAGCTACCTGATAACTACTCTGAGCGATAATGTACTGACTAATGTGGTTGTCTCATCTAGCTACCTGATAACTACTCTGAGTGATAATGTACTGACTGTAATGTGGTTGTCTCATCTAGCTACCTGATAACTACTCTGAGCGATAATGTACTGACTAATGTGGTTGTCTCATCTAGCTACCTGATAACTACTCAGTTGAGGGATAATGTAGTGACTGATGTGGTTGTCTCACCTAGCTACCTGATAACTACTCTGTTGAGGGATAATGTGGTTGTCTTACCTAGCTATCTGATAACTACTGTTGAGGGATAATGTAGTGACTGATGTGGTTGTCTCACCTAGCTACCTGATAACTACTCGGTTGAGGGATAATGTACTGACTGATGTGGTTGTCTCATCTAGCTACCTGATAACTACTCTGAGCGATAATGTACTGACTGATGTTGTTGTCTCATCTAGCTACCTGATAACTACTGAGTGATAATGTTGTCTCATCTAGCTACCTGATAACTACTCTGAGTGATAATGTACTGGCTATAATGTGGTTGTCTCATCTAGCTACCTGATAACTACTCTGAGTGATAATGTACTGACTGTAATGTGGTTGTCTCACCTAGCTACCTGATATCTACTCTGAGCGATAATGTACTGACTAATGTGGTTGTCTCATCTAGCTACCTGATAACTACTCTGTTGAGGGATAATGTGGTTGTCTCACCTAGCTACCTGATAACTACTCTGTTGAGGGATAATGTAGTGACCGATGTGGTTGTCTCACCTAGCTACCTGATAACTACTCTGAGCGATAATGTACTGACTGTAATGTGGTTGTCTCATCTAGCTACCTGATAACTACTCTGAGCGATAATGTACTGACTGTAATGTGGTTGTCTCATCTAGCTACCTGATAACTACTCTGAGCGATAATGTACTGACTGTGATGTGGTTGTCTCATCTAGCTACCTGATAACTACTGAGTGATAATTTTGTCTCATCTAGCTACCTGATAACTACTCTGAGTGATAATGTACTGACTGTAATGTGGTTGTCTCATCTAGCTACCTGATAACTACTCTGAGCGATAATGTACTGACTAATGTGGTTGTCTCATCTAGCTACCTGATAACTACTCTGAGCGATAATGTACTGACTGTAATGTGGTTGTCTCATCTAGCTACCTGATAACTACTCTGAGTGATAAGGTACTGACTGTAATGTGGTTGTCTCATCTAGCTACCTGATAACTACTCAGTGATAATGTACTGACTGTAATGTGGTTGTCTCATCTAGCTACCTGATAACTACTCAGTTGAGGGATAATGTAGTGACTGATGTGGTTGTCTCACCTAGCTACCTGATAACTACTCTGTTGAGGGATAATGTGGTTGTCTTACCTAGCTATCTGATAACTACTCTGTTGAGGGATAATGTAGTGACTGATGTGGTTGTCTCAC
>NW_022261983.1:13069178-13104178 GCF_002021735.2 Oncorhynchus kisutch
GGAGAGGTGGAGGAGTAGAGGGAGGAGGAGTAGAGGTGGAGGGAGGAGGAGTAGAGGTGGAGGAGTAGAGGTGGAGGAGTAGAGGTGGAGGAGTAGAGAGGTGGAGGGAGGAGGAGTAGAGAGGTGGAGGGAGGAGGAGTAGAGAGGTAGAGGAGTAGAGAGGTGGAGGAGTAGAGGGAGGAGGAGTAGAGGTGGAGGAGTAGAGAGGTGGAGGGAGGAGGAGTAGAGAGGTGGAGGAGTAGAGGGGGAGGAGTGGAGATAGATGAAGAAGAGGATGGAAGTGTACAGAGGACAGACTCACTGTGCCATGGCCTTGGCAGCATCTCTCCTGGCCTCTGTGAAGCACACCTCCCTCTGACTACAGCTCTGCTGAAGACCTGACAGGATCTGATACACACAAGTCTGACCTGAGGCCCTGTGTACAACGCTGCTACAATAGAATAAGGTCATAGTCTGACATAACCAGTACCTGGTGTAGTGTAATTAACTAACAGGTGTTATTAACTAACAGTGGTTATATCCTTACTGTTTGGCCCTGTCCGGGGGTGTCCTCGGATGGGTGTTATTAACTAACAGGTGTAATTAACTAACAGGTGTTATTAACTAACCCGGTGTAATTAACTAACAGGTGTAATTAACTAACAGGTGTAGTGTAATTAACTAACAGGTGTAATTAACTAACAGGTGTAATTAACTAACAGGTGTAATTAACTAACAGGTGTAGTGTTATTAACTAACAGGTGTAGTGTAATTAACTAACAGGTGTAGTGTTATTAACTAACAGGTGTAGTGTAATTAACTAACAGGTGTAGTGTAATTAACTAACAGGTGTTATTAACTAACAGGTGTACAGTACCTGGTGTAGTTTTCCATGGATCATGAACCTTGGTAGAGAACCCAGGGCCAGTGCACTGCCACATCGGGTCAATACCTCTGTACTCTTTAACCCTGCTATATACTGGGACACCAGGACCTCTACACAAACACACACACACACACACACAACCTGTGTTAGGTATGTCTAGTTTTTTATGAAGCATTCTAATGGCGCTCCCCGGCCCCTGGTACAGTGCTACTCACCCTGCATCTGGGGGTCAGCCACGCCTGGCTGGGGCTGGTAGTACTGCTCACACAGAGCTGCCAGGGCTGACACCGCTGCCTCCTATAGGGGGGAGGACCACAGTACACATTAACCATTATACAATGCCATTATACAAAGTATTCAGACCCCTTGACTTTTTCCACATTTTGTTACGTTATAGCCTTATTCTAGAATGGATTAAATAAATAAATATCCCCAGCAATCTAAACACAATACCTCATAGTGACATCACAATACCCCATAGTGACATCACAATACCCCATAGTGACAAAGTGAAAACAGGTTTTTAGAAATGTTAATTTATATTTTTTTAACTTAAATGTCATATTTAAATAAGTATTCAGACCCTTTGCTATGAGACTTGACATTTTGCTCAGCTACACCCTGTTTCCATTGATCATCCTTGAGATGTTTAATTGGGGTCCACCGGTGGTAAATTCAATTGATTGGTCATCATCTGGAAAGGCACACACCTGTCTATATAAGGGCCCACAGTTGACAGTGCATGTCAGAGCAAAAACCAAGCCATGAGGTTGAAGGAATTGTCCATGGAGCTCCGAGACAGGATTGTGTCGAGCCACAAAAATCTGGCGAAGGGTACCAAAAAAACTGTGTAGCATTGAAGGTTCCCAAGAACAAAGTGGTCTCCATCATTCTTAAATAGGAGAAGTTTGGAACCTTCAAGACTCTTCCTAGAACTGGCTTCCCGGCCAAACTGAGCAATCTGGGGAGAAGGACCTTGGTCAGGGAGGTGACCAAGAACCCGATGGTCACTCTGACAGAGCTCCAGAGTTCCTCTGTGGAGATGGGAGAACCTTCCAGAAGGACAACCATCTCTGCAGCACTCCATCAATCAGGCCTTTATGTTAGAGTGGCCAGATGGAAGCCACTCCTCAGTGAAAGGCACATGACAGCCCACTTGGAATTTGCCAAAAGGCACCTAAAGACTCTCAAGAACATGAGAAACAAGATTCTCTGGTCTGATGAAACCAAGATTGAACACTTTGGCCTGAATGCCAAGCTTCACGTCTGGGGGAAATCTGGCACCATCCCTACGGTGAAGCATGGTGGTGGCAGAATCCTGTTGTGGGGGTGTTTTCTAGCGACAGGGAGCGGGAGACTAGTCAGGATCGAGGCAAAGATGAACGGAGCAAAGTACAGAGAGACACTTGATGAAAACCTGCTCCAGAGCGCTCAGGACCTCAGACTGGGGCAACAGTTCACCTTCCAAAAGGACAATGACCCTAAACACACAGCCAAGACAACGCATGAGTGGCTTTGGGACAAGTCTCTGAATGTCCTTGAGTGACCCAGCCAGAGCCCGGACTTGAACCTGATCGAACATCTCTGGAGAGACCTGAAAATAGCTGTGCAGCGACACTCCCCATCCAACCTGACAGAGCTTGAGAGGATCTGCAGAGCAGAATTGGAGAAACTCCCCAAATACAGGTGTGCCAAGCTTGTAGCGTCAAACCCAAGAAGAGTTGAGGCTGTAATCGCTGCCAAAGGTGCTTCAACAAAGTACTGAGTAAAGTTTTTTATTTTTAATAAATTAGCAAAAAAAGTTTTTGCCTTGTCATTATGGGGTATTGTGATGTCATTATGGGGTATTGTGATGTCATTATGTAAAGTAACAAAATGTGGGGGGGTCTGAATACAAAGTCAAGGGGTCTGAATACTTTCCAAAGGACTGTACAATGTAAATCCCACAAAAAAGCAATTTCACAATATGGTGTGTGTGTGTGTGTGTGTGTGTGTGTGTGTGTGTGTGTGTGTGTGTGTGTGTGTAATCACAAGGATAGTAAAACAAGGTACATTCGGACAAAAAGGCTATTTTAGGCTTAGAGGTTAGGCTTAGGGATAGGGTTAAAATTAGGGGTTAGGTTAAACAGTTAGGATTAGAGTTAGGTTTAGGGGTTAGGTTTAACAGTTAGGGTTAAGGTAATGGTTAGGTTTAGGGGTTAGTTTTAATAGTTAGGGTTAAGGTAATGGTTAGGTTTAACAGTTAGGGTTAAGGTAATGGTTAGGGTTAGGGGTTAGGTTTAATAGTTAGGGTTAAGGTAATGGTTAGGGTTAGGGGTTAGGTTTAATAGTTAGGGTTAAGGTAATGGTTAGGGGTTAGGTTTAACAGTTAGGGTTAAGGTAATGGTTAGGGTTACCAGTTAGGGTTAAGGTAATGGTTAGGTTTAATAGTTAGGGTTAAGGTAATGGTTAGGGTTAGGTTTAATAGTTAGGGTTAAGGTAATGGTTAGGTTTAGGGGTTAGGTTTAACAGTTAGGGTTAAGGTAATGGTTAGGGTTAGGGGTTAGGTTTAACAGTTAGGGTTAAGGTAATGGTTAGGGGTTAGGTTTAACAGTTAGGGTTAAGGTAATGGTTAGGTTTAACAGTTAGGGTTAAGGTAATGGTTAGGGTTACCAGTTAGGGTTAAGGTAATGGTTAGGGTTACCAGTTAGGGTTAAGGTAATGGTTAGGGTTAGGGGTTAGGTTTAACAGTTAGGGTTAAGGTAATGGTTAGGGTTACCAGTTAGGGTTAAGGTAATGGTTAGGGTTACCAGTTAGGGTTAAGGTAATGGTTAGGGTTACCAGTTAGGGTTAAGGTAATGGTTAGGGTTACCAGTTAGGGTTAAGGTAATGGTTAGGTTTAGGGGTTAGTTTTAACAGTTAGGGTTAAGGTAATGGTTAGGTTTAACAGTTAGGGTTAAGGTAATGGTTAGGGTTAGGGGTTAGGTTTAATAGTTAGGGTTAAGGTAATGGTTAGGGGTTAGGTTTAACAGTTAGGGTTAAGGTAATGGTTAGGTTTAACAGTTAGGGTTAAGGTAATGGTTAGGGTTACCAGTTAGGGTTAAGGTAATGGTTAGGTTTAGGGGTTAGGTTTAACAGTTAGGGTTAAGGTAATGGTTAGGTTTAGGAGTTAGTTTTAACAGTTAGGGTTAAGGTAATGGTTAGGTTTAACAGTTAGGGTTAAGGTAATGGTTAGGGTTAGGGGTTAGGTTTAATAGTTAGGGTTAAGGTAATGGTTAGGGGTTAGGTTTAACAGTTAGGGTTAAGGTAATGGTTAGGTTTAACAGTTAGGGTTAAGGTAATGGTTAGGGTTACCAGTTAGGGTTAAGGTAATGGTTAGGTTTAATAGTTAGGGTTAAGGTAATGGTTAGGGTTAGGTTTAATAGTTAGGTTTAACAGTTAGGGTTAAGGTAATGGTTAGGTTTAGGAGTTAGGGTTAAGGTAATGGTTAGGGTTAGGGGTTAGGTTTAACAGTTAGGGTTAAGGTTAGAGTTAGGTTTAACGGTTAGGGTTAAGGTTAGAGTTAGGTTTAACGGTTAGGGTTATGGTAATGGTTAGGTTTAACAGTTAGGGTTAAGGTAATGGTTAGGTTCAACAGTTAGGGTTAAGGTGCTGGTTAGGTTTAGTGGTTAGGGTTAAGGTAATGGGTAGGGTTAGTGGTTAGGGTTAAGGTAATGGTTAGGGTTAAGGTAATGGTTAGGGTTAGTGGTTAGGGTTAAGGTAATGGTTAGGGTTAGTGGTTAGGGTTAAGGTAATGGTTAGGGTTAAGGTAATGGTTAGGGTTAGTGGTTAGGGTTAAGGTAATGGTTAGGGTTAGTGGTTAGGGTTAAGGTAATGGTTAGGGTTAGTGGTTAGGGGAAAAAGGATGTAGAACTGTACTGTACCTTGATACCGTCCCTCGGTCCAGGTGAGATGAGGTGGAGGCTCTTCAAGGTGTCGTCTATCAGCCACTGCCAGCCAGCTGAAACAGACAGGGGTTTACTCTGTTATGACGTGTCAGTGGTCTGAACAGTACAGACACTGCCAGGGGTTACTCTGTTATGACGTGTCAGTGGTCTGAACAGTACAGACAGGGGTTACTCTGTTATGACGTGTCAGTGGTCTGAACAGTACAGACACTGCCAGCCAGCTGAAACAGACAGGGTTTACTCTGTTATGACGCGTCAGTGGTCTGAACAGTACAGACACTGCCAGGCAGCTGAAACAGACAGGGGTTTACTCTGTTATGACGTGTCAGTGGTCTGAACAGTACAGACACTACCAGGGTTTACTCTGTTATGACGTGTGTCAGTGGTCTGAACAGTACAGACACTACCAGGGTTTACTCTGTTATGACGTGTCAGTGGTCTGAACAGTACAGACACTTCCAGGCAGCTGAAACAGACAGGGGTTTACTCTGTTATGACGTGTCAGTGGTCTGAACAGTACAGACACTGCCAGGGGTTACTCTGTTATGACGTGTCAGTGGTCTGAACAGTACAGACACTACCAGGGGTTACTCTGTTATGACGTGTCAGTGGTCTGAACAGTACAGACACTACCAGGGATTACTCTGTTATGACGTGTCAGTGGTCTGAACAGTACAGACACTGCCAGGGGTTACTCTGTTATGACGTGTCAGTGGTCTGAACAGTACAGACACTGCCAGGGGTTACTCTGTTATGACGTGTCAGTGGTCTGAACAGTACAGACACTGCCAGGGGTTACTCTGTTATGACGTGTCAGTGGTCTGAACAGTACAGACAGGGGTTACTCTGTTATGACGTGTCAGTACTGTCCCTCCTGGCTCTAACGGTAGGATGTGGTTTGTCCATTATTATCCCATCTCTGAAAACACATCAAATCCCCCGGGGGGATGAATGTGGCCCGTGGGTCATCTATTGGGGAACCCTGCTAGCTGGAGTAATCATTCAGCTACGGTCTGAATATCAACGATACGAAAACTCACTGATGACGGGGTCGTCCTTGAACGGCATCTTGGAGAGGGACATGTTCTCAATGAGAGAACAGACTGCAGGCCTCATCAGCTCACCACCAAAACCCCTACACAGACAGGACACAGACAGGACACAGACAGGACACAGACAGGACACAACAACAACAACAACAAATATTTGTTGAGGTCGCACAACATATTGGTCTGAAACCTTAGAGGCATTCCATTTCAAAATAAATCAATAAATCAATAAGAATGAGTAATATTTCAAAATAAATAAATAAATAATCAATAATAATAATAATCAGAAACAGTCTAAAAAAAGAATGAGTAAATGTGTAAAGTAACAGTGCTGACCTGTACTGCTTTCTGTCAAACAGCTGGAAGACAAACCAAACACACAACAACATGTTTAGAGATGAACAGACTGGTGATTGACAACTTTAAAAACACAACATCATGTACCTGTGTTGGTACAACTGACTCACTGAGATATGTTGTCTATGTTGGTACAACTGACTCACTGAGACAGACAACATTAACAGGTACCTATGTTGGTACAACTGACTCAGGTGAATGGTCAACACTTGAGACAGTATGTGAGTGAAAAGACATTGAAGGAGAGAAAGAGGGCAAGAGAGAGACAGACGGGGGGGGTAGTGAGAGAGAAAGAGAGAGACAGACGGGGGGGGTAGTGAGAGAGAAAGAGAGAGACAGATGGGGGGTAGTGAGAGAGAGAAAGAGAGAGACAGATGGGGGGTAGTGAGAGAGAGAAAGAGAGAGACAGATGGGGGGTAGTGAGAGAGAGAAAGAGAGAGACAGATGGGGGGTAGTGAGAGAGAGAAAGAGAGAGACAGATGGGGGGTAGTGAGAGAGAAAGAGAGAGACAGATGGGAGGTAGTGAGAGAGAAAGAGAGAGACAGATGGGGGGTAGTGAGAGAGAGAAAGAGAGAGACAGATGGGGGGGTAGTGAGAGAGAGAAAGAGAGAGACAGATGGGGGGTAGTGAGAGACAGAAAGAGAGAGACAGATGGGGGGTAGTGAGAGACAGAAAGAGAGAGACAGATGGGGGGTAGTGAGAGACAGAGAGAGACAGATGGGGGGTAGTGAGAGACAGAGAGAGACAGATGGGGGGTAGTGAGAGACAGAGAGAAAGAGAGAGACAGGGGGTAGTGAGAGACAGAGAGAAAGAGAGAGACAGGGGGGTAGTGAGAGACAGAGAGAGAGACAGACGGGGGGTAGTGAGAGACAGACAGACGGGGGGGTAGTGAGAGACAGAGAGAGAGAGAGTAACAAGCGAGAAGTGAACTAACCCTCTGGTGAATGCTCTTGAGTCCATCCACACAGTCTGAAGAGATGAGCTCTGTCACCAGTCTACAATCCAGTACAATACAATTTTACTGTCCACAGCGAACAGAAATGTTCAACACCCCCCCCCAGACAGCACATATCTCACACACAGTCGGGTCTACAAGAGAGATAGAGACGGTCAATGACTTTATAGGAGCCAAGGGCTTCAGTCAAATCAGGAAGTGAAATCATGGGTCGATGTGCAAAACAGAGAAACCCACACACTGCTCTTTAATAAACTCTACGTACGAGATTATTAAAGCTTATTAAAGAGCAGTGCTACTATCGACAGCAGTGCTACTATCGACAGCAGTGCTACTATCGAGAGCAGTGCTACTATCGAGAGCAGTGCTACTATCGAGAGCAGTGCTACTATCGAGAGCAGTGCTACTATCGACAGCAGTGCTACTATCGACAGCAGTGCTACTATCGAGAGCAGTGCTACTATCGAGAGCAGTGCTACTATCGAGAGCAGTGCTACTATCGACAGCAGTGCTACTATCGACAGCAGTGCTACTATCGAGAGCAGTGCTACTATCGACAGCAGTGCTACTATCGAGAGCAGTGCTACTATCGACAGCAGTGCTACTATCGAGAGCAGTGCTACTATCGAGAGCAGTGCTACTATCGAGAGCAGTGCTACTATCGACAGCAGTGCTACTATCGACAGCAGTGCTACTATCGACAGCAGTGCTACTATCGAGAGCAGTGCTACTATCGAGAGCAGTGATACTATCGAGAGCAGTGCTACTATCGACAGCAGTGCTACTATCGAGAGCAGTGCTACTATCGACAGCAGTGCTACTATCGACAGCAGTGCTACTATCGACAGCAGTGCTACTATCGAGAGCAGTGCTTACTATCGAGAGCAGTGCTACTATCGACAGCAGTGCTACTATCGAGAGCAGTGCTACTATCGAGAGCAGTGCTACTATCGACAGCAGTGCTACTATCGAGAGCAGTGCTACTATCGAGAGCAGTGCTACTATCGAGAGCAGTGCTACTATCGAGAGCAGTGCTACTATCGACAGCAGTGCTACTATCGACAGCAGTGATACTATCGAGAGCAGTGCTACTATCGACAGCAGTGCTACTATCGAGAGCAGTGCTACTATCGACAGCAGTGCTACTATCGACAGGCAGTGCTACTATCGACAGCAGTGCTACTATCGACAGCAGTGCTACTATCGACAGCCAGTGCTACTATCGACAGCAGTGCTACTATCGACAGCAGTGCTACTATCAGGGACAGCCAGCAGTGCTACTATCGACAGCAGTGCTACTATCGACAGCAGTGCTACTATCGACAGCAGTGCTACTATCGACAGCAGTGCTACTATCGAGAGCAGTGCTACTATCGAGAGCAGTGCTACTATCGACAGCAGTGCTACTATCGACAGCAGTGCTACTATCGACAGCAGTGCTACTATCGACAGCAGTGCTACTATCGAGAGCAGTGCTACTATCGAGAGCAGTGCTACTATCGAGAGCAGTGCTACTATCGACAGCAGTGCTACTATCGACAGCAGTGCTACTATCGAGAGCAGTGCTACTATCGACACAGTGCTACTATCGAGAGCAGTGCTACTATCGAGAGCAGTGCTACTATCGACAGCAGTGCTACTATCGAGAGCAGTGCTACTATCGAGAGCAGTGCTACTATCGACAGCAGTGCTACTATCGAGAGCAGTGCCTACTATCGACAGCATGCTACTATCGAGAGCAGTGCTACTATCGAGCAGTGCTACTATCGAGAGCAGTGCTACTATCGAGAGCAGTGCTACTATCGAGAGCAGTGCTACTATCGACAGCAGTGCTACTATCGACAGCAGTGCTACTATCGAGAGCAGTGCTACTATCGACAGCAGTGCTACTGATCGACGCAGTGCTACTATCGAGAGGCGTGCTACTTCGACAGCAGTGCTACCTATGACAGCAAGTGCTTACTATCGAGAGCAGTGCTACTATCGAGAGCAGTGCCTACTATCAGAGGAGGCAGTGCTACTATCGAGAGCAGTGATACTATCGGAGGAACGCAGTGCTACTATCGGACAGGCAGTGCTGACTATCGATGGAGCAGTGCCTACTATCGAGGCAGTGCTAGCTATCGGAGAGCAGTGCTACTATCGACAGCAGGTACTATCGCAGCAGTGCTACTATCGACAGCAGTGCTACTATCGACCAGCAGTGCTACTATCGACCAGCAGTGCTACTAATCGAGAAGCAGTTGCTACTATCGACAAGCAGTGCTACCTATCGAGAGCAGTGCTACTATCGAGAGCAGTGCTACTATCGAGGCAGTGCTACTATCGAGAGCAGTGTACTATCGAAGAGGCTACTATCGAGGCCATGTGCTTACTATCGAGAGCAGGGCTACAGCAGTGCTACTATCGAGAGCAGTGCTACTATCGACAGCAGTGCTACTATCGAGAGCAGTGCTACTATCGACAGCAGTGCTACTATCGAGAGCAGTGCTACTATCGAGAGCAGTGCTACTATCGAGAGCAGTGCTACTATCGAGAGCAGTGCTACTATCGACAGCAGTGCTACTATCGAGAGCAGTGCTACTATCGAGAGCAGTGCTACTATCGAGAGCAGTGCTACTATCGAGAGCAGTGCTACTATCGAGAGCAGTGCTACTATCGAGAGCAGTGCTACTATCGACAGCAGTGCTACTATCGACAGCAGTGCTACTATCGAGAGCAGTGCTACTATCGAGAGCAGTGCTACTATCGACAGCGTGCTACTATCGAGAGCAGTGCTACTATCGACAGCAGTGCTACTATCGACAGCAGTGCTACTATCGAGAGCAGTGCTACTATCGAGAGCAGTGCTACTATCGAGAGCAGTGCTACTATCGAGAGCAGTGCTACTATCGAGAGCAGTGATACTATCGAGAGCAGTGCTACTATCGACAGCAGTGCTACTATCGAGAGCAGTGCTACTATCGAGCGCAGTGCTACTATCGAGAGCAGTGCTACTATCGAGCGAGTACTATCGACAGCAGTGCTACTATCGACAGCAGTGCTACTATCGACAGCAGTGCTACTATCGACAGCAGTGCTACTATCGACAGCAGTGCTACTATCGAGAGCAGTGCTACTATCGACAGCAGTGCTACTATCGACAGCAGTGCTACTATCGACAGCAGTGCTACTATCGAGAGCAGTGCTACTATCGAGAGCAGTGCTACTATCGAGAGCATGTACTTCGAGAGCAGTGCTACTATCGAGCGCAGTGCTACTATCGAGAGCAGTGCTACTATCGAGAGCAGTGCTACTATCGAGAGCAGTGCTACTATCGAGAGCAGTGCTACTATCGACAGCAGTGCTACTATCGACAGCAGTGCTACTATCGAGAGCAGTGCTACTATCGAGAGCAGTGCTACTATCGAGAGCAGTGCTACTATGACAGCAGTGCTACTATCGAGAGCAGGCTACTATCGAGAGCAGTGCTACTATCGAGAGCAGTGATACTATCGACAGCAGTGATACTATCGACAGCAGTGCTACTATCGAGAGCAGTGATACTATCGACAGCAGTGATACTATCGAGAGCAGTGCTACTATCGACAGCAGTGATACTATCGACAGCAGTGCTACTATCGAGAGCAGTGCTACTATCGAAGAGCAGTGCTACTATCGAGAGCAGTGCTACTATCGAGAGCAGTGCTACTATCGAGACAGTGCTACTATCGAGAGCAGTGCTACTATCGAGAGCAGTGCTACTATCGAGAGCAGTGGCTACTTATCGAGAGCAGTGCTACTATCGAGAGCAGTGGCTACTATCGAGAGCAGTGCTACTATCGAGAGCAGTGCTACTATCGAGAGCAGTGCTACTATCGAGAGCAGTGCTACTATCGAGAGCAGTGCTACTATCGAGAGCAGTGCTACTATCGACAGCAGTGCTACTATCGAGAGCAGTGCTACTATCGAGAGCAGTGCTACTATCGAGAGCAGTGCTACTATCGAGAGCAGTGCTACTATCGAGAGCAGTGCTACTATCGAGAGCAGTGCTACTATCGAGAGCAGTGCTACTATCGAGAGCAGTGCTACTATCGAGAGCAGTGCTACTATCGAGAGCAGTACTACTATCGAGAGCAGTGCTACTATCGACAGCAGTGCTACTATCGAGAGCAGTGCTACTATCGACAGCAGTGCTACTATCGAGAGCAGTGCTACTATCGAGAGCAGTGCTACTATCGAGAGCAGTGCTACTATCGAGAGCAGTGCTACTATCGACAGCAGTGCTACTATCGAGAGCAGTGCTACTATCGAGAGCAGTGCTACTATCGAGAGCAGTGCTACTATCGAGAGCAGTGATACTATCGACAGCAGTGCTACTATCGAGAGCAGTGCTACTATCGAGAGCAGTGCTACTATCGAGAGCAGTGCTACTATCGAGAGCAGTGCTACTATCGAGAGCAGTGCTACTATCGAGAGCAGTGCTACTATCGAGAGCAGTGCTACTATCGAGAGCAGTGCTACTATCGAGAGCAGTGCTACTATCGACAGCAGTGCTACTATCGAGAGCAGTGCTACTATCGAGAGCAGTGCTACTATCGAGAGCAGTGCTACTATCGAGAGCAGTGCTACTATCGAGAGCAGTGCTACTATCGAGAGCAGTGCTACTATCGAGAGCAGTGCTACTATCGAGAGCAGTGCTACTATCGAGAGCAGTGCTACTATCGAGAGCAGTGCTACTATCGAGAGCAGTGCTACTATCGAGAGCAGTGCTACTATCGAGAGCAGTGCTACTATCGAGAGCAGTGCTACTATCGAGAGCAGTGCTACTATCGAGAGCAGTGCTACTATCGAGAGCAGTGCTACTATCGAGAGCAGTGATACTATCGAGAGCAGTGCTACTATCGAGAGCAGTGCTACTATCGAGAGCAGTGCTACTATCGAGAGCAGTGCTACTATCGAGAGCAGTGCTACTATCGAGAGCAGTGCTACTATCGAGAGCAGTGCTACTATCGAGAGCAGTGCTACTATCGACAGCAGTGCTACTATCGAGAGCAGTGCTACTATCGAGAGCAGTGCTACTATCGAGAGCAGTGCTACTATCGAGAGCAGTGCTACTATCGAGAGCAGTGCTACTATCGAGAGCAGTGCTACTATCGAGAGCAGTGCTACTATCGAGAGCAGTGCTACTATCGAGAGCAGTGCTACTATCGAGAGCAGTGCTACTATCGAGAGCAGTACTACTATCGAGAGCAGTGCTACTATCGACAGCAGTGCTACTATCGAGAGCAGTGCTACTATCGACAGCAGTGCTACTATCGACAGCAGTGCTACTATCGACAGCAGTGCTACTATCGAGAGCAGTGCTACTATCGACAGCAGTGCTACTATCGAGAGCAGTGCTACTATCGAGAGCAGTGATACTATCGAGAGCAGTGATACTATCGAGAGCAGTGATGAAGCAGTGATACTATCGAGAGCAGTGATACTATCGAGAGCCAGGTGATACTATCGAAGCAGTGCTACTATCGACAGCAGTGCTAACTATCAGAGAGCAGTGCTACTATCTGAGAAGCAGTGATACTATCGAGAGCAGTGATACTATCGAGAGCAGTGATACTATCGAGAGCAGTGATACTATCGAGAGCAGTGCTACTATCGACAGCAGTGATACTATCGAGAGCAAGTGCTACTATCGACAGCAGTGATACCTATCGAGAGCAGTGCTACTATCGAGAGCAGTGCTACTATCGAGAGCAGTGCTACTATCGAGAGCAGTGTGTGGGTTTCCTTATGTTTTACTCCCATGTTATTCAACTGTTCCCAGGCACCTGCAGAAACAGAGCGCTCAGATGTGAGAGTGTCTTTTGAACAACGTTCATGTGGTTTTCCTATAAGTGATTGGCTGGTTGAGAGGTGAGGTTGCAGTACCTGTTGTTCTGATTGGCCAGCTTGTAGAGGGCGTGGCTGATCTCGGCAGATGCCAGAATGGCGCCATGGCGACTGTGGAGATCAATGCCCAGCGCTATGGGCAGCAGCTGAGGCATAACTGCAAATACAACCATCAAAATATAAAGAGTCATTTTATTTATGATTGTTTGTGTCTTTTCATTCTTTGCAAGAACATCAACAGTCTGCACAGATGTGTGTGGTTCATTTATTTGAATATAACCTGCACGATTTGTGGCCAGGCTGGTTTGCCTGTAATGACACAGCCTCTGGTACACGTCTATGATAGCGGCAGTTTCAAATCTGGCCTATTGCCCTTTGACCTCTCTCTGTGTGTTCATTATAAACACATAAATCATTCAATAATAACAAGACAGGTGAAAAGACCCAGACACAACAACAGTGACTATAGATGAACACACCCCGTCCATTCCACAGTAAGACAATGTGTTGTGTTAGAGCAGGTAGGGAACAGTGACTATAGATGAACACACCCAGTCCCTTCCACAGTAGACAATGTGTTGTGTTAGAGCAGGTAGGGAACAGTGACTATAGATGAACATACCCAGTCCATTCCACAGTAAGACAATGTGTTGTGTTAGAGCAGGTAGGGAACAGGACCAATGACGTAGCTCACCTGTTGTGGCCATATAATCAGGTGCTTGAGGCGTCAGATTATGCAAAGCCTTTGTCGCTAGCTGTCGAATCACCCTGCAGAACAACAGATACACAAGCAGAGGATAATTCCACTTTCTCCATTACATACATGGCTTCTACTCTAATAGGCTACACACAGTAGTAACGCTTTAATGGCAACAGGCTGGCATACGGACATCCCACTTGGGACAAAACACAGAAGACAAATACTAACCTTGAGGTGTGCTTGATTTAGCTTCTGGGGCTATTCCATTGATTTAGCTTCTGGGACTATTCCATTGGTTTAGCTTCTGGGGCTATTCCATGGTTTAGCTTCTGGGGCTATTCCATTGGTTTAGCTTCTGGGGCTATTCCATTGGTTTAGCTTCTGGGGCTATTCCATTGGTTTAGCTTCTGGGGCTATTCCATTGGTTTAGCTTCTGGGGCTATTCCATTGGTTTAGCTTCTGGGGCTATTCCATTGGTTTAGCTTCTGGGACTATTCCGTTGGTTAGCTTCTGGGGCTATTCCGTTGGTTTAGCTTCTGGGGCTATTCCGTTGGTTTAGCTTCTGGGGCTATTCCGTTGGTTTAGCTTCTGGGCCGATTCCATTGGTTTGGCTTCTGGGACTATTCCATTGATGTAGCTTCTGGACTATTCCATTGATGTAGCTTCTGGGACTATTCCATTGGCTTAGCTTCTGGGACTATTCCATTGGTTTAGCTTCTGGGACCATTCCATTGGTTTAGCTTCTGGGGCTATTCCATTGGTTTAGCTTCTGGGATATTCCATTGATCCATGGTAACGGCAAACTAAATCAAGTACGGTATTTGAAAGTATTTGATCAAAGTCTAAAGGTCATGATGAGGACAGGAAGGCCCTTACCCATCCCAGTGGTTGATCTCATGGCTACCAAGTGGTCGATCATGGGCCTGTGTATTCTGGGGAAACTGGCGATGTAAACACTGAAGAGAACAAGGCAAAGGTTTACTATTTTACTACTACAGGTAATGTTATAACAACTACTACTACTACAGGTAATGTTTATAACTATTATTATAGGTAATGTTATAACTACTACTATTACTACTACAGGTAATGTTATAACTACTACTACAGTAATGTTATAACTACTACTACTCCTACATGTAATGTTATAACTACTACTACACAGGTAATGTTATAACTACTACTACTACTACTACAGGTAATGTTATAACTACTACTACTACTACTACTACAGGTAATGGTATAACTACTACTACTACTACAGGTAATGGTATAACTACTACTACAGGTAATGTTATTACTACTACCACTACTACTACTACTACTACTACTACTACAGGTAATGTTATAACTACTACTACTACTACAGGTAATGTTATAACAACTACTACAGGTAATGTTATAACTACTACCACTACAGGTAATGTTATAACTACTACTACTACTACTACAGGTAATGTTATAACAACTACTACTACTACAGGTAATGTTATAACTACTACTACTACTACAGGTAATGTTATAACTACTACTACTACTACAGGTAATGTTATAACTACTACTACTACTACAGGTAATGTTATAACAACTACTACAGGTAATGTTATAACTACTACCACTACAGGTAATGTTATAACTACTACTACTACTACTACAGGTAATGTTATAACAACTACTACTACTACAGGTAATGTTATAACTACTACTACTACTACAGGTAATGTTGTAACTACTACTACTACTACAGGTAATGTTATAACTACTACTACTACTACAGGTAATGTTATAACAACTACTACTACTACAGGTAATGTTATAACTACTACTACTACAGGTAATGTTATAACTACTACTACTACTACTACTACTACTACTACAGGTAATGTTATAACTACTACTACTACTACAGGTAATGTTATAACAACTGCTACTACTACAGGTAATGTTATATCAACTACTACTACTACAGGTAATGTTATAACCACTACAGGTAATGTTATAACTACTACTGGTAATGTTATAACTACTACTACTACTACTACAGGTAATGTTATAACTACTACTACAGGTAATGTTATAACTACTACTACTACAGGTAATGTTATAACTACTACTACAGGTAATGTTTGAACTACTACTACTACTACAGGTAATGTTATAACTACTACTACTGGTAATGTTATAACTACTACTACTGGTAATGTTATAACTACTACTACTACTACTGGTAATGTTATAACTACTACTACTACTACTGGTAATGTTATAACTACTACTACTACTACTACTACTACTACAGGTAATGTTATAACATTACCTGTAGTAGTAGTGGTAGTAGTTATAACATTACCTGTAGTAGTAGTGGTAGAAGTTATAACATTACCTGTAGTAGTAGTAGTTATAACATTACCTGTAGTAGTAGTGGTAGTAGTTATAACTACTACTACTACAGGTAATGTTACAACTACTACAGGTAATGTTATAACTACTACTACTACTACAGGTAATGTTATAACTACAACTACTACTACAGGTAATGTTATAACTACTACTACTACAGGTAATGTTATAACTACTACTACTACAGGTAATGTTATAACTACTACTACTACAGGTAATGTTATAACTACTACTACTACTACTGGTAATGTTATAACTACTACTACTACTGGTAATGTTATAACTACTACTACTGGTAATGTTATAACTACTACTACTACTACTACTACTACTACTACTACTACTACTACTACTACTACTACTACTACTACAGGTAATGTTATAACTACTACTACTACTACAGGTAATGTTATAACTACTACTACTACTACTACAGGTAATGTTATAACTACTACTACTACAGGTAATGTTATAAATACTACTACTATTACATGTAATGTTATAACTACAGGTAATGGTATAACTACTACTACTACTACAGGTAATGTTATAACTACTACTACTACTACTACTACTACTACTACTACTACTACAGGTAATGTTATAACTACTACTACTACTACTACTACTACTACTACAGGTAATGTTATAACTACTACTACTACTACAGGTAATGGTATAACTACTACTACTACTACTACTACTACTACTACAGGTAATGTTATAACTACTACTACTACTACAGGTAATGGTATAACTACTACTACTACTACTACTACTAGCTACTACAGGTAATGTTATATACTATACTACTACTACAGGTAATGTTATAACTACTACTACTACTACAGGTAATGGTATAACTACTACTACTACTACTACTACTACTACTACAGGTAATGTTATAACTACTACTACTACTACAGGTAATGTTATAACTACTACTACTACTACTACTACTACTACAGGTAATGTTATAACTACTACTACTACTACTACTACTACTACAGGTAATGGTATAACTACTACTACTACTACTACTACTACTACTACAGGTAATGTTATAACTACTACTACTACTACAGGTAATGGTATAACAGGGTGCACAACCGTAGGTTGTGGGGAAAATCAAAATAAAAGTTGCATTTGAGACTAGTATTGGTGCGACACCATAAATGGGTTTTACACAACAGTTCACTAGCTAACTAACTACAGTACAGTACCCAGCTAACTAACTAACTACAGTACCCAGCTAACTAACTAACTACAGTACCCAGCTAACTAACTAACTACAGTACCCAGCTAACTAACTACAGTACCGTACCCAGCTAACTAACTAACTACAGTACCGTACCCAGCTAACTAACTAACTAACTACAGTACCGTACCCAGCTAACTAACTAACTAACTAACTACAGTACCGTACCCAGCTAACTAACTAACTAACTAACTACAGTACCGTACCCAGCTAACTAACTAACTAACTAACTACAGTACCGTACCCAGCTAACTAACTAACTAACTAACTACAGTACCGTACCCAGCTAACTAACTAACTAACTAACTACAGTACCGTACCCAGCTAACTAACTAACTAACTAACTACAGTACCGTACCCAGCTAACTAAACTAACTAACTACAGTACCGTACCAGCTAACTAACTAACTAACCTACAGTACCGTACCCAGCTAACTACTAACTAACTACAGTACCGTACCCAGCTAACTAACTAACTAACTACAGTACCGTACCCAGCTAACTAACTAACTAACTACAGTACCGTACCCAGCTAACTAACTAACTAACTACAGTACCGTACCCAGCTAACTAACTACAGTACAGTACCCCAGCTAACTAACTAACTAACTACAGTACCGTACCCAGCTAACTAACTAACTAACTACAGTACCGTACCCAGCTAACTAACTAACTACAGTACCGTACCCAGCTAACTAACTAACTAACTACAGTACCGTACCCAGCTAACTAACTAACTAACTACAGTACCGTACCCAGCTAACTAACTAACTAACTACAGTACCGGACCCAGCTAACTAACTAACTAACTAAAGAACCGGACCCAGCTAACTAACTAACTAACTACAGTACCGGACCCAGCTAACTAACTAACTAACTACAGTACCGGACCCAGCTAACTAACTAAACTACAGTACCGGACCCAGCTAACTAACTAACTACAGTACCGGACCCAGCTAACTAACTAACTACAGTACCGGACCCAGCTAACTAACTAACTACAGTACCGGACCCAGCTAACTAAACTAACTACAGTACCGGACCCAGCTAACTAACTAACTACAGAACCGGACCCAGCTAACTAACTAACTACAGAACCGGACCAGCTAACTAACTAACTACAGTACCGGACCCCAGCTAACTAACTAACTACAGTACCGGACCCAGCTAACTAACTAACTACAGTACCGGACCCAACTAACTAACTACAGTACTGGACCAACTAACTAACTACAGTACTGACCCAGCTAACTAACTACAGTACTGGACCCAGCTAACTAACTACCTAACTACAGTACCGGACCCAGCTAACTAACTAACTAACTACAGTACCGGACCCAACTAACTAACTACAGTACTGGACCCAACTAACTACCTACAGTACCGGACCCAGCTAACTAACTACAGTACTGGACCCAGCTAACTAACTACCCTAACTACAGTACCGGACCCAACTAACTAACTACAGTACCGGACCCAGCTAACTACCTACAGTACCGGACCCAGCTAACTAACTACAGTACCGGACCCAGCTAACTAACTACAGTACCGGATCCAGCTAACTAACTACAGTACCGGATCCAGCTAACTAACTACAGTACCGGATCCAGCTAACTAACTACAGTACCGGACCAAGCTAACTAACTACAGTACCGGACCCAGCTAACTACCTACAGTACCGGACCCAGCTAACTAACTACAGTTCCGGACCCAGCTAACTAACTACAGTTCCGGACCCAGCTAACTAACTACAGTACTGGACCCAGCTAACTAACTACAGTACTGGACCCAACTAACTAACTACAGTACCGGACCCAGCTAACTAACTACAGTACCGGACCCAGCTAACTAACTACAGTACCGGACCCAGCTAACTAACTACAGTACCGGACCCAGCTAACTACAGTACCGGACCCAGCTAACTACAGTACCGGACCCAAGCTAACTAACTACATTACTGGACCCAGCTAACTAACTACATTACTGACACAGCTATTTAAAGGCTCCTTTTCAAACAACATTCAGCGTCAGCCTACAGAACATATTGTCAGATTGTTTACTTCCTCAACAACATCTGGGCTCAACAGTAATCTGTTTCTGCAGTCAGAAGTTTAGTGGGTCTCCCCCGAGGCTACATTCTTCAACAGGTTTTACTCTATGATGTGGGAGGAATGTTTCCTCTGACAGTCTAGGTGGCGGTAGAGACGTCACTCATAGGATTAGGATGGTGACAGGTCACATTCTACAGAGAGGCAGGACTGAGTCTGAAATGACATTCTAGTGCACTACGTTAAACGAAAGAGAAGAGAATAGGATGCCATTTCAAACGCAGTCAGTGACACAGCCTCAGGGCACCTATGGGGACAGTCACATTCTACAGAGAGGCAGGGCTTTGACATCTCAGATACCTGAGATGTCAGCGATGCATTGAGAAGAGGAGAAAACGTCCCTGGTTCAACATAAAGGACATTTCCCTATGCACACCCCTTTACAAAAAAATACTTCTACAATATAAGTGGCAGGCTCCATTTGACTAAGGCCAGATGGTACAGCTATGTTCTGTGGTTCTACCACCACCAGGTAGACTCCTACTACCACCAGGTAGACTCCTACCACCACCAGGTAGACTCCTACCACCACCAGGTAGACTCCTACCACCACCAGGTAGACTCCTACCACCACCAGGTAGACCCTACCACCACCAGGTAGACTCCTACTACCACCAGGTAGACTCCTACTACCACCAGGTAGACTCCTACTACCACCAGGTAGACTCCTACTACCACCAGGTAGACTCCTACTACCACCAGGTAGACTCCTACTACCACCAGGTAGACTCCTACTACCACCAGGTAGACTCCTACTACCACAGGTAGACTCCTACTACCACCAGGTAGACTCCTACTACCACCAGGTAGACTCCTACTACCACCAGGTAGACTGGTAGACTCCTACTACACCAGGTAGACTCCTATCCACCAGGTAGACTCCTACTACCACCAGTAGACTCCTACTACCACCAGGTAGACTCCTACTACCACCAGGTAGACCCTACTACACCAGTAGACTCTACTCCACCAGGTAGACTGGTAGACTCCTACTACCACCAGGTAGACTGGTAGACTCCTACTACCACCAGGTAGACTGGTAGACTCCTACTACCACCAGGTAGACTCCTACTATCACCAGGTAGACTCCTACTATCACCAGGTAGACTCCTACTATCACCAGGTAGACTCCTACTATCACCAGGTAGACTCCTACTATCACCAGGTAGACTCCTACTATCACCAGGTAGACTCCTACTATCACCAGGTAGACTCCTACTATCACCAGGTAGACTCCTACTATCACCAGGTAGACTCCTACTATCACCAGGTAGACTCCTACTATCACCAGGTAGACTCCTACTATCACCAGGTAGACTCCTACTATCACCAGGTAGACTCCTACTATCACCAGGTAGACTCCTACTATCACCAGGTAGACCCTACTATCACCAGGTAGACTCCTACTATCACCAGGTAGACTGGTAGACTCCTACTATCACCAGGTAGACTGGTAACTCCTACTATCACCAGGTAGACTGGTAGACCTACTACACCAGGTAGACTGGTAGACTACTACCACCAGGTAGACTGGTAGACTCCTACTACCACCAGGTAGACTCCTACTATCACCAGGTAGACTCCTACTATAACCAGGTAGACTCCTACTATCACCAGGTAGACTCCTACTATCACCCGGTAGACTCCTACTATCACCAGTAGACTCCTACTATCACCAGGTAGACTCCTACTATCACCAGTAGACTCCTACTATCACCAGTAGACTCCTACTATTACCAGGTAGACTCCTACTATTACCAGGTAGACCCCGAATTCACCAGGTAGGACCCCGAATATCACCAGGTAGACTGGTAGACTACTACTACCAGGTAGACTGGTAGACTACTACTACCAGGTAGACTGGTAGACTCCTACTACCACCAGGTAGATGCCTACTATCACCAGGTAGACTCCTACTATCACCAGGTAGACTCCTACTATCACCAGGTAGACTCCTACTATCACCAGGTAGACTCCTACTATCACCAGGTAGACTCCTACTATCACCAGGTAGACTCCTACTATCACCAGGTAGACTCCTACTATCACCAGGTAGACTCCTACTATCACCAGGTAGACTCCTACTATCACCAGGTAGACTCCTACTATTACCAGGTAGACTCCGAATATCACCAGGTAGACTCCGAATATCACCAGGTAGACTCCGAATATCACCAGGTAGACTGGTAGACTACTACTACCTGGTAGACTGGTAGACTACTACTACCAGGTAGACTGGTAGACTCCTACTACCACCAGGTAGATGCCTACTATCACCAGGTAGACTCCTACTATCACCAGGTAGACTGGTAGACTACTACTACCAGGTAGACTGGTAGACTACTACTACCAGGTAGACTGGTAGACTACTACTACCAGGTAGACTGGTAGACTCCTACTACCACCAGGTAGACGCCTACTATCACCAGGTAGACTCCTACTATCACCAGGTAGACTCCTACTACCACCAGGTAGACTCCTACTACCACCAGGTAGACTCCTACTACCACCAGGTAGACTCCTACTACCACCAGGTAGACTGGTAGACTCCTACTACCACCAGGTAGACTGGTAGACTCCTACTACCACCAGGTAGACTGGTAGACTCCTACTACCACCAGGTAGACTGGTAGACTCCTACTACCACCAGGTAGACTGGTAGACTCCTACTACCACCAGGTAGACTGGTAGACTCCTACTACCACCAGGTAGACTGGTAGACTCCTACTACCACCAGGTAGACTGGTAGACTCCTACTACCACCAGGTAGACTGGTAGACTCCTACTACCACCAGGTAGACTGGTAGACTCCTACTATCACCAGGTAGACTCCTACTATCACCAGGTAGACTCCTACTATCACCAGGTAGACTCCTACTACCACCAGGTAGACTCCTACTACCACCAGGTAGACTCCTACTACCACCAGGTAGACTCCTACTACCACCAGGTAGACTCCTACTACCACCAGGTAGACTCCTACTACCACCAGGTAGACTCCTACTACCACCAGGTAGACTCCTACTACCACCAGGTAGACTCCTACTACCACCAGGTAGACTCCTACTACCACCAGGTAGACTCCTACTACCACCAGGTAGACACCTACTACCACCAGGTAGACTCCTACTACCACCAGGTAGACTCCTACTACCACCAGGTAGACTCCTACTACCACCAGGTAGACTCCTACTACCACCAGGTAGACTGGTAGACTCCTACTACCACCAGGTAGACTCCTACTACCACCAGGTAGACTCCTACTACCACCAGGTAGACTCCTACTACCACCAGGTAGACTCCTACTACCACCAGGTAGACTCCTACTATCACCAGGTAGACTCCTACTATCACCAGGTAGACTCCTACTATCACCAGGTAGACTCCTACTATCACCAGGTAGACTCCTACTATCACCAGGTAGACTCCTACTATCACCAGGTAGACTCCTACTATCACCAGGTAGACTCCTACTATCACCAGGTAGACTCCTACTATCACCAGGTAGACTCCTACTATCACCAGGTAGACTCCTACTATCACCAGGTAGACTCCTACTATCACCAGGTAGACTCCTACTATTACCAGGTAGAATCCTACTATCACCAGGTAGACTGGTAGAATCCTACTATCACCAGGTAGACTGGTAGACTCCTACTACCATCAGGTAGACTCCTACTACCACCAGGTAGACTGGTAGACTCCTACTACCACCAGGTAGACTGGTAGACTCCTACTACCACCAGGTAGACTGGTAGACTCCTACTACCACCAGGTAGACTGGTAGACTCCTACTACCACCAGGTAGACTGGTAGACTCCTACTACCACCAGGTAGACTCCTACTACCACCAGGTAGACTCCTACTACCACCAGGTAGACTCCTACTACCACCAGGTAGACTCCTACTACCACCAGGTAGACTCCTACTACCACCAGGTAGACTCCTACTACCACCAGGTAGACTCCTACTACCACCAGGTAGACTCCTACTACCACCAGGTAGACTCCTACTACCACCAGGTAGACTCCTACTACCACCAGGTAGACTCCTACTACCACCAGGTAGACTCCTACTACCACCAGGTAGACTCCTACTACCACCAGGTAGACTCCTACTACCACCAGGTAGACTCCTACTACCACCAGGTAGACTCCTACTACCACCAGGTAGACTCCTACTACCACCAGGTAGACTCCTACTACCACCAGGTAGACTCCTACTACCACCAGGTAGACTCCTACTACCACCAGGTAGACTCCTACTACCACCAGGTAGACTCCTACTACCACCAGGTAGACTCCTACTACCACCAGGTAGACTCCTACTACCACCAGGTAGACTCCTACTACCACCAGGTAGACTCCTACTACCACCAGGTAGACTCCTACTATCACCAGGTAGACTCCTACTATCACCAGGTAGACTCCTACTATCACCAGGTAGACTCCTACTATCACCAGGTAGACTCCTACTATCACCAGGTAGACTCCTACTATCACCAGGTAGACTCCTACTATCACCAGGTAGACTGGTAGACTCCTACTACCACCAGGTAGACTGGTAGACTCCTACTACCACCAGGTAGACTCCTACTACCACCACCTACCCACCAGGTAGACTCCTACTACCACCAGGTAGACTCCTACTACCACCAGGTAGACTCCTACTATCAACCAGGTAGACTCCTACTATCACCAGGTAGACTCCTACTATCACCAGGTAGACTACTACACAGGTAGACTGGTAGACTCCTACTATCACCAGGTAGACTCCTACTATCACCAGGTAGACTGGTAGACTCCTACTACCACCAGGTAGACTCCTACTATCACCAGGTAGACTCCTACTACCACCAGGTAGACTCCTACTACTACACCAGGTAGACTCCTACTATCACCAGGTAAGACTCCTACTATCACCAGGTAGACTCCTACTATCACCAGGTAGACTCCTACTATCACCAGGTAGACTCCTACTATCCAGGTAGACTCCTACTATCACAGGTAGACTCCTACTATCACCAGGTAGACTACTACCACCAGGTAGACTGGTAGACTCCTACTATCACCAGGTAGACTCCTACTATCAACAGGTAGACTCCTACTATCACCAGGTAGACTCCTACTATCACAGTAGACTCCTACTATCACCAGGTAGACTCCCTACTATCACCAGGTAGACTGGTCGACTCCTACTACCACCAGGTAGACTGGTCGACTCCTACTACCACCAGGTAGACTGGTCGACTCTACTACCACCAGGTAGACTGGTCGACTCCTACTACCACCCGTAGACTGGTCGACTCCTACTACCACAAGGTAGACTGGGCGACTCCTACTACACCAGTTAGACTGGTCGACTCCTACTACCACCAGGTAGACTCCTACTACCACCAGGTTAGACTCCTACTACCACCAGGTAGACTCCTACTACCACCAGGTAACTCCTACTACCACCAGGTAGACTCCTACTACCACCAGGTAGACTCCTACTACCACCAGGTAGACTCCTACTACCACCGGTGACTCCTACTACCCACCGGTAGACTCCTACTAACCACCAGGTAGACTCCCCTCACACACAGGGAAATGGTTTCTAAAGACACAACCCTCTGTGTAGAAGGGCCTAAATGTGTACACGTAACCACAGCAGTGTTCTACAATATTGGACCGTTGACCTTTTTCAAATTCTGTCGTGCAGCTCCAGCAATTTCTCCAACTGTCAACACATTCAAAATTAATAGAGGACGTGTAACGGAGAGGGGTTGGCTGGGAATTGTGGGGAGGTGCGCGTTCGGTCTGTGTACGGAGAGGGGTTGGCTGGGAATTGTGGGGAGGTGTGCGTTCGGTCTGTGTACCCCCCCCCCCCCCCCCCCCGATGTTGGTCTCAGAGCGCGTTCGGGCTGTGTACCCCCCCCCCCCCCCCCCCCCCCCCGTGGATGGTGGTCTCAGAGCGCGTTCGGGCTGTGTACCCTACCCCCCACCCCCCCGCTGATGGTGGTCTCAGAGCGCGTTCGGGCTGTGTACCCCCCCCCCCCCGCGGATGGTGGTCTCAGAGCCACGTAATAGATTGCATATTGTAGATTAATAGAGAAGACATTAAAACTATTAAATAACATATGGAACCATGTAGTAACCAAAAAAAGTGAAGAATCTCATATACAATATATTTTGATTTATTTAACAAAGTAGCCACCCTTTGCCTTAATGACAGCTTTGCACACTCTTGGCACACCCTGGAATGAGTGGGTGTCCATACCTTTGAATGGTACTGTATATTTGCTCATAAAATTGTCTCCACCACTATTTCTCGTATAATACATTTTACAGACAACAAAAAGATCCCAATATGTCAAACAAACAAATTATCTGTCGACAATTATGAAATTGTACCCACATTTCCCGGTAGTGACTCTTTTCAAACGTCAGGTAATTCATCCTGGTTAATATAATGTGTCTCGTTATTAAGGAGGTCAATTTTGGCTCAAGAGCTCCCCTAGAGGTCAAACCTCTGTAGAGTATCTTTAACTCACCTGATGGACAGGTAACAGTTGTTCAGGTTCCCAACAGCAAAGTAGTCAGCTGCTACTACGATGTCGATACCGTAGGGGAACGTGCCCTGGAGACAGAGAGGCAAGGGATCACGTCGTTGGTTTTACTTTATGTACCAAGAGAACAGTGGTTTCAGTGTGACCGACTGGGTTCCAACACAGGTCTCCTGTTAGCCCGCTGAGCTAAAGCCTATGCATTAGACCAGGGAGCTAACACAAATCTCCAGGTCTCAGGCAAGGTTACCACAACACCTCTGTGTCCATTAGTAAACCCAGGGTGGACAATATTTTGAGGCTGATTCCCTGACCTGTCAATGTTGTTTATTTTATTCCACCTTTATTTAACCAGGTAGGCTAGTTGAGAACACCTTTATTTAACCAGGTAGGCTAGTTGAGAACACCTTATTTAACCAGGTAGGCTAGTTGAGAACACCTTTATTTAACCAGGTGGGCTAGTTGAGAACACCTTTATTTAACCAGGTAGACTAGTTGAGAACACCTTTATTTAACCAGGTAGGCTAGTTGAGAACAAGTTCTCATTTACAACTGCGTCCTGGCCACGATAAAGCATAGCAGTGTGAACAGACAACAACACAGAGTTACACATGGAGTAAACAATAAACAAGTCAAATGACATAGTAGAAAAAAAAGAATCTATATACATTGTGTGCAAAAAGGCATGAGGAGGTAGGCGAATAAATAGGCCATAGGAGTGAATAATTACAATATATCAGATTAACACTGGAGTGATAAATGACCAGATGAACATGTGCAGGTAGAGATCCTGCTGTTTTTAATTAGCTGTTTTATACTCTTGTGAATTCAATGGTTTTTACTAGATTACTTGTAGTTTTTCATGTTGTCTGTCTGTAATTTTGTTGTAATGACTTGGTGCTGCCTATCTTGGCCAGGGCGCTCTTGTAAAAGAGATTTTAATCTCAATGAGCCCTTCCTGGTTAAATAAGGTTAAATAAAAAAAATAAAATGAGTCACAATGTACGATATGAACAGTTGAATAATATGAACAGTTGAAATAATATGAAATCTCAATGGTAATTACATTTCGATAACTAGTCCCTAGATCTGATGCCAAGCTTGGCAAGTGCTGGCTGCACACAAAGCATATTAATCTGCCTGTGGCCAAGTCAGTGTTGGCATTTCTTGATCAGCACAGAATTTAGTTTTCTGCCAGTTGTTGATCAGTTTAAAGGACGTTCGTGACAGTCAGGGCAGGTTACAGTAACACCTGGATGGTAGGTGATCCTTACAGACAGTTGTTGATCAGTTTAAAGGACGTTCGTGACAGTCAGGGCAGGTTACCGTAACACCTGGATGGTAGGTGATCCTTACAGACAGTTGTTGATCAGTTTAAAGGACTTTAGTGACAGTCAGGGCAGGTTACCGTAACACCTGGATGGTAGGTGATCCTTACAGACAGTTGTTGATCAGTTTAAAGGACTTTAGTGACAGTCAGGGCAGGTTACCGTAACACCTGGATGGTAGGTGATCCTTACAGACAGTTGTTGATCAGTTTAAAGGACTTTAGTGACAGTCAGGGCAGGTTACCGTAACACCTGGATGGTAGGTGATCCTTACAACCCTAATGTACTGTGTATCACAGCATTAGTCATGTAATAACTAATAACCTATGGTTTTGGTAACTGGGTTCACAAACCTGTCTTCCCACATTCTCCTGGAAGGCAGCCTGGGAGAGGAAGAGAAGAATACACAGTTTACAACTTAAATAACAGTAGTGAGATCTGATATAAATGACAGGGACTAAGAGACAGTAGTTAGAGAATAGTAGTGAGATCTGATATAAATGACAGGGTCTAAGAGACAGTTAGATACTAGTCAGTAGTCAGATCTGATATAAATGACAGGGACTAAGAGACAGTAGTTAGAGAATAGTAGTGAGATCTGATATAAATGACAGGGACTAAGAGACAGTAGTTAGATAATAGTCAGTAGTGAGATCTGATATAAATGACAGGGACTAAGAGACAGTAGTTAGATAATAGTCAGTAGTGAGATCTGATATAATGACAGGGTCTAAGAGACAGTAGTTAGAGAATAGTCAGTAGTGAGATCTGATATAAATGACAGGGTCAGGGTCTAAGAGACAGTAGTTAGATAATAGTAGTGAGATCTGATATAAATGACAGGGACTAATAGACAGTAGTTAGAGAATAGTCAGTAGTGAGATCTGATATAAATGACAGGGTCAGGGACTAAGAGACAGTAGTTAGATAATAGTAGTGAGATCTGATATAAATGACAGGGTCTAAGAGACAGTAGTTAGAGAATAGTCAGTAGTGAGATCTGATATAAATGACAGGGTCAGGGTCTAAGAGACAGTAGTTAGATAATAGTAGTGAGATCTGATATAAATGACAGGGACTAAGAGACAGTAGTTAGATAGTAGTAGTGAGATCTGATATAAATGACAGGGACTAAGAGACAGTAGTTAGATAATAGTAGTGAGATCTGATATAAATGACAGGGTCAGGGACTAAGAGACAGTAGTTAGATAATAGTAGTGAGATCTGATATAAATGACAGGGTCAGGGACTAAGAGACAGTAGTTAGATAATAGTAGTGAGATCTGATATAAATGACAGGGTCAGGGACTAAGAGACAGTAGTTAGATAATAGTAGTAAGATCTGATATAAATTACAGGGACAGGGTCTAAGAGACAGTAGTTAGATAATAGTAGTGAGATCTGATATAAATGACAGGGACTAAGAGACAGTAGTTAGATAATAGTAGTGAGATCTGATATAAATGACAGGGTCTAAGAGACAGTAGTTAGATAATAGTCAGTAGTCAGATCTGATGTAAATGACAGGGTCAGGGTCTAAGAGACAGTAGTTAGATAATAGTCAGTAGTGAGATCTGATATAAATGACAGGGTCTAAGAGACAGTAGTTAGAGAATAGTAGTGAGATCTGATATAAATGACAGGGTCTAAGAGACAGTAGTTAGATAATAGTCAGTAGTGAGATCTGATATAAATGACAGGGTCTAAGAGACAGTAGTTAGATAATAGTAGTGAGATCTGATATAAATGACAGGGACTAAGAGACAGTTAGATAATAGTAGTGAGATCTGATATAAATGACAGGGACTAAGAGACAGTTAGATAATAGTAGTGAGATCTGATATAAATGACAGGGTCAATCCAGAAAGTTAATTCAAATTACATAAATGAATAAAATAATTGACCATTATTTTCTATTATGATTTTTTAACATGTACATTGAATTTCAATTAATTAATTTATTGAATTAATTTCTCAACCTTGATACATGGTTTGATATGTGTACGAGAGAGAGACAGACAGAGAGAGACTGAAACAGAGAGAGAGAGACTGAAACAGAGAGAGACAGAGAGAGACAGAGACAGAGAGAGACAGAGACAGAGTGGTCACTCACTGATGCAGCTCTACGACAGTTGACGTTTCGGTCGAACACAGCAGTGATCACCAGAGCACTGAAAAAAAAGAGAGAGAGAGAGAGAGAGAGAGAGAGAGAGAGAGAGAGAGAGACAGAGAGACAGAGACAGAGAGAGACAGAGAGACAGAGACAGAGAGACAGAGAGAGAGAGACAGAGAGAGAGAGACAGAGAGAGACAGAGAGAGAAAAGAGACAGAGAGAGAAAGAGAGAGAAAAGAGACAGAGAGAGAAAAGAGACAGAGAGAGAAGAGAGAGAAAAGAGACAGAGAGAGAAAAGAGACAGAGAGAGAAAAGAGACAGAGAGAGAGGGACACAAATAGGTGGACAGGTAAACACACTGATACACAGGCAGGCAGGTGAATGTATGTATTACCTTTAAGCCTTTGTATTGGGTGTTGGCCCACAGTGAAGTCATTGCTATGATTAGACATGAACCCTTGAACAAAACAGATCACCCAAGTTTGACCTTGTGGTTGTTGATAAAAGTATGAACTACTAAACTACCACTCAAGAAAAGTGTTAGCCAGTTTCTTGGTCGACCTACTGAAGAAAAACAAACTAATCAGGGCTGAGAACCAAAATTCAACAAGTTGACATTGTGCCAACAACAACAACCTGAAGGAATGTATGATTAGATATGACTCCGGGGCCCCCTTCTGCAGTCGCCGACTCCGGGGGCCCCTCCTGCAGTCGCCGACTCCGGGGGCCCCTCCTGCAGTCGCCGACTCCGGGGGCCCCTCCTGCAGTCGCCGACTCCGGGGGCCCCTTGACTAACTCTGTTCTCTCTGTCCCTGGACCCTAACCTGACTAACTCTGTTCTCTCTGTCCCTGGACCCTAACCCTGACTAACTCTGTTCTCTCTGTCCCTGGACCCTAACCTGACTAACTCTGGTCTCTCTGTCCCTGGACCCTAACCCTAACCTGACTAACTCTGTTCTCTGTCCCTGGACACTAACCCTAACTAACTATGTTCTCTGTGTGTGTGTGTGTGTGTGTGTGTGTGTGTGTGTGTGTGTGTGTGTGTGTGTGTGTGTGTGTGTGTGTGTGTGTGTATGTAAATGCCACACTAAAGTAGAGTAAAAATGTCAAGAGGCTTTTACGAATCTGGAGCAGGACTGAGCTTGCCTGAGCCCCGGTACCAAACAGCCACCGAAACCAACCACGGCAGGCGAAACTTGGCACGGCTGGATGCAGGGAGCGGGAGGCTGGTGTGTGTGTGTGTGTGTGGGGGGGGGGGGGGGGTTAAAACTGACACTGCAGAGGCACAGGGTCCCACAGGCCCAGACATGTCCATGGAGGGAGGGAGGGGCAGGGTGCGTAAATGAACTTCAACTTCTCTGCAGACACAGGCAGGACAGGTGTGGAGTCATGCAGCTAAGAGGTACACCTGAGACCTGAACCTGCACACACAGACACCTGAGACCTGAACCTGCACACACAGAGACACCTGAGACCTGAACCTGCACACACAGACACACCTGAGACCTGAACCTGCACACACAGACACCTGAGACCTGAACCTGCACACACAGACACCTGAGACCTGAACCTGCACACACAGAGACACCTGAGACCTGAACCTGCACACACAGAGACACCTGAGACCTGAACCTGCACACACAGAGACACCTGAGACCTGAACCTGCACACACACAGACACCTGAGACCTGAACCTGCACACACAGACACCTGAGACCTGAACCTGCACACACACAGACACCTGAGACCTGAACCTGCACACACAGAGACACCTGAGACCTGAACCTGCACACACAGAGACACCTGAGACCTGAACCTGCACACACAGATACCGGAGACCTGAACCTGCACACACAGACACCTGAGACCTGAACCTGCACACACAGAGACACCTGAGACCTGAACCTGCACACACAGATATCTGAGACCTGAACCTGCACACACAGACACCTGAGACCTGAACCTGCACACACAGAGACACCTGAGACCTGAACCTGAACACACAGATACCTGAGACCTGAACCTGCACACACAGAGACACCTGAGACCTGAACCTGCACACACACAGACACCTGAGACCTGAACCTGAACCTGCACACACAGAGACACCTGAGACCTGAACCTGCACACACACAGACACCTGAGACCTGAACCTGCACACACAGAGACACCTGAGACCTGAACCTGCACACACAGACACCTGAGACCTGAACCTGCACACACAGACACCTGAGACCTGAACCTGCCACACACACAGACACCTGAGACACCTGAGACCTGAACCTGCACACACAGACACCTGAGACACCTGAGACCTGAACACACACAGACACCTGAGACCTGAACCTGCACACACAGACACCTGAGACACCTGAGACCTGAACCTGCACACACACAGAGACACCTGAGACCTGAACCTGCACACACACAGAGACACCTGAGACCTGAACCTGCACACACAGAGACACCTGAGACCTGAACACACACAGAGACACCTGAGACCTGAACCTGCACACACACAGAGACACCTGAGACCTGAACCTGCACACACACAGAGACACCTGAGACCTGAACCTGCACACACACAGAGACACCTGAGACCTGAACCTGCACACACACAGAGACACCTTAGACCTGAACCTGCACACACACAGAGACACCTGAGACCTGAACCTGCACACACACAGAGACACCTGAGACCTGAACCTGCACACACAGACACCTGAGACCTGAACCTGCACACACAGACACCTGAGACCTGAACCTGCACACACACAGACACCTGAGACACCTGAGACCTGAACCTGCACACACACAGACACCTGAGACACCTGAGACCTGAACCTGCACACACACAGACACCTGAGACACCTGAGACCTGAACCTGCACACACACAGACACCTGAGACACCTGAGACCTGAACCTGCACACACACAGACACCTGAGACACCTGAGACCTGAACCTGCACACACACAGACACCTGAGACCTGAACCTGCACACACACAGACACCTGAGACCTGAACCTGCACCACACAGACACCTGAGACCTGAACCTGCACACACAGACACCTGAGACCTGAACCTGCACACACAGACACCTGAGACCTGAACCTGCACACACAGACACCTGAGACCTGAACCTGCACACACAGACACCTGAGACCTGAACCTGCACACAGATACACCTGAGACCTGAACCTGCACACACAGATACCTGAGACCTGAACCTGCACACACACAGACACCTGAGACCTGAACCTGCACACACACAGACACCTGAGACACCTGAGACCTGAACCTGCACACACACAGACACCTGAGACCTGAACCTGCACACACACAGACACCTGAGACCTGAACCTGCACACACAGAGACACCTGAGACCTGAACCTGCACACACAGACACCTGAGACCTGAACCTGCACACACAGACACCTGAGACCTGAACCTGCACACACACAGACACCTGAGACACCTGAGACCTGAACCTGCACACACACAGACACCTGAGACCTGAACCTGAACCTGCACACACAGACACCTGAGACCTGAACCTGCACACACACAGACACCTGAGACACCTGAGACCTGAGACCTGAACCTGCACACACAGACACCTGAGACACCTGAGACCTGAACCTGCACACACACAGACACCTGAGACCTGAACCTGCACACACACAGAGACACCTGAGACCTGAACCTGCACACACACAGAGACACCTGAGACCTGAACCTGCACACACAGACACCTGAGACCTGAACCTGCACACACACAGACACCTGAGACCTGAACCTGCACACACACAGACACCTGAGACACCTGAGACCTGAACCTGCACACACAGACACCTGAGACACCTGAGACCTGAACCTGCACACACAGAGACACCTGAGACCTGAACACACACAGAGACACCTGAGACCTGAACCTGCACACACACAGACACCTGAGACCTGAACCTGCACACACAGACACCTGAGACCTGAACCTGCACACACAGATACCTGAGACCTGAACCTGCACACACACAGAGACACCTGAGACCTGAACCTGCACACACACAGAGACACCTGAGACCTGAACCTGCACACACACAGAGACACCTGAGACCTGAACCTGCACACACAGACACCTGAGACCTGAACCTGCACACACACAGACACCTGAGACCTGAACCTGAACCTGCACACACAGATACCCGAGACCTGAACCTGCACACACACAGACACCAGAGACCTGAACCTGCACACACAGACACTTGAGACCTGAACACAGAGACACCTGAGACCTGAACCTGCACACACACACTCTTATCACCCAGCAAGAAACAACCCACTCATCACTTCCTCCTCTCATCACCCTCTCCTCAGCATGGCCAGAAACAACCCACTCATCCACAGTAACATGAACACCTTCAGTCACCTTAAAGAGCGTCTGCCTGCTTGTCTGTGAAATGCATTGTGCCCGGACAGTGCTCCAAACCAAACCAGTTAGACACGTCGTATGGCTTAACAGCCAGAGGGAGATGGTTTCATCATGCTGAGGTGTGGATGAGGAGCAGGCAGAGACAGATGTTTGTGGTCTACGTTGAGGTGTGGATGAGGAGCAGGCAGACATAGAGGCTTGTAGTCGACACGTTGAGGTGTAGATGAGGAGCAGCAGCGGCTTGCGATAACGACCCCAGTCCATACGATACCGTTGTTACTGGGGACTACGACCCCAGTCCATACGATGCCGTTGTTACTGGGGACTACGACCCCAGTCCATACGATGCCGTTGTTACTGGGGACTACGACCCCAGTCCATACGATGCCGTTGTTACTGGGGACTACGACCCCAGTCCATACGATACCGTTGTTACTGGGGACTACGACCCCAGTCCATACGATACCGTTGTTACTGGGGACTACGACCCCAGTCCATACGATACCGTTGTTACTGGGGACTACGACCCCAGTCCATACGATACCGTTGTTACTGGGGACTACGACCCCAGTCCATACGATACCGTTGTTACTGGGGACTACGACCCCAGTCCATACGATACCGTTGTTACTGGGGACTACGACCCCAGTCCATACGATACCGTTGTTACTGGGGACCAAGACCCCAGTCCATACGATACCGTTGTTACTGGAGACCAAGACCCCAGTCCATACGATACCGTTGTTACTGGGGACAATGACCCCAGTCCATATGATACCGTTGTTACTGGGAACTACGACCCCAGTCCATACGATACCGTTGTTACTGGGAACTACGATAACGACCCCAGTACATATGATACCATTGTTACTGGGAACTACCACCCCAGTACATATGATACAGTTGTTACTGGGAACTACGACCCCAGTACATATGATGCCGTTGTTACTGGGAACTACGACCCCAGTACATATGATGCCGTTGTTACTGGGAACTACGACCCCAGTACATATGATACCGTTGTTACTGGGAACTATGACCCCAGTACATATGATACCGTTGTTACTGGGAACTACGACCCCAGTACATA